>NC_090021.1:25444228-25554228 GCF_037176765.1 Anolis sagrei | reverse complement strand
CATCCTTTCAAATTCAGACAGATCGACATAAATCTGGCCAGCATCTGAAACGGAGCTTGGGATTGTATTGTTCTCCAGACTTTGTTGGATTACCATTACACTGGCTAAGATTCCTATAATTTGCACTCCTATACCATTTCCTTCTCTGAGTTAGTTTTTGAAAAATCATTATTAGTTGTCAATTAATTGACTAGATTCTACTAGGAGTCCAAGGAAGTCCCACTAAACTCTACAGCCTTTAAAAAACTCCGATTGTAATAACTTTGGGGATCTGTTAAAGCAGGGGTCCTCAAACTAAGGCCCAAGGGCCAGAAATGGCCCTCCAGGGTCATTTACCCGGCCCTCGCTCAGGGTCAACCTAAGTCTGAAACTACTTGAAAGCACACAACAACAATCCTATCTCATCAGCCAAAAGCAGGGCCACACTTCCCACTGAAATACTTGTAAGTTTACATTCGTTAAAATTGTTCTTCATTTTAACTATTGTATTGTTTTAAAGTATTTTTTTCACTACAAATAAGATATGCGAGATGTGCATTGGAATTCATTCATTTTTTTTATTTATAATCCGGCGATCCAACAGTTTGAGGGTCTGTGACCTGGCCCTCTGGCTGTGGAATCATAGGAGCCCCTGGTGACGCAGTGGGTTACACCACTGAGCTGCTGAACTTGCTGACCGAAAGGTCACCGGTTTGAATCCGGGGAGCAGGGTGAGCTCCTGCTGTTTGTCCCAGCTTCTGCCAACCTAGCAGTTCGAAAACATGCAAATGCGAATAGATCAATACTCCACTCCGGCGGGAAGGTAACGACGCTCCATGCAGTCATGCCGGCCACATGACCTTGGAGATGTCTACAGACAACTCCAGCTCTTTGGCTTAGAAATGGAGATGAGCACCAACCCCCAGAGTCAGACACAACTGGATTTAACATCAAAGGGAAACTTTTACCTTTACATTACCTATGGAACCAAGCATTTGGAAAGTACCACAAGGCAGCTACAAAGTGAATTGCAATGTGATTGGAACAACTTCTGGATTATGATTTTTTAGTCTGTGTGTAATCTTTTAACAGCTTATTAATGTACTTATTTATATGTTAGTGTATATGATTTTCTTGTATTTTGTATATTGTATTTTGTCTTATGTTAATGTAGCATTGAATTATTGCCAATTTGGAAGCCGCTCTGAGTCCCTTTCGGGGTTGAGGTAGAGTGGGATAAAAGTACAGTAAATAAATAAAATACAGTAAATAAATGGTGTCATGCAGCAGCTAAAAAAACCAATGAGATTCTAGGACATTGAGCAAGGGATTGAAATTGCAGGAAAAGATTCCACCAAGACATTAGGAAAATCCTCCTGTGGGTAAGAGCTACCTTGGCGTGGCTTTTAAGCAGAGACTGGGTGGCCATCTGCCAGGAATGCTTTAATTGTGAGTTCGTGCACAGCAGGGGATTGGACGGCCCTTGTGGTCGCTTCCACTTCACACGCTACCCCTTTGGGGACTAAACTCAGAAGGACTTCAGTAGACAATCTTTGTTTTGTGTTGTTGAAGGCTTTCATGGCCAGAATTACTGTGAGTTTTCCGGGCTGTCTGGCCATGTTCCAGAAGCATTCTCTCCTGACATTTTGCCCACATCTATAGCAGCCATCCTCAGAGGTTGTGAGGACTGTTGGAAACTAGGCAAGTGGGATTTATATATCTGTGGAATAATGTCCAGGATGGGAGAAAGAACTCTTGTCTGTGTGAATGTTGCAATTCGTCATAGAAACAAAGAGCAACGTAAAAAAAAAAAAAACCTAGGGAATTCCAGACAAGAATCAATCAGGGTCAGTAAACACCTCCCAGGATCCCCCAGGCAGCAACCTGCCAGGCTTTGAAGCTGCAAGGCCATTAAAGGTGGTCAATTGCAACATTCATACTTGCCACAAACAGACAAGAGTTCTTTTTCCCAAACCGTTTTGTCGAGCATGATGAAGTCTCCTTCTTTGGGGGTTTTAATCAGCAGAGGTGGGATGGCCAGCTGTCAAAAGTATTTGATTGCAGGACACAATCAAGCACTCCTGACAGATGGCCATCCTGCCCCGGTTCTTTAAATATTGTTTGATTACAACTATCATAATCCCTGATTGGGTATGTTAGCTCGAGAGCTAATGGGAATCTGTCAGGAGTGCTTTAATTGTGTATTCCTATGATGAGAGTTGGACTGGATGGCCTTTGGAATACTTTCCCAAGCCAAGGGTTCTATGATTTAATGAAGTCTCTTTTAGAAGTTTTTTAAGATACTTGATGGCCATCTGTCAGGAGGGTTTGGATTGTGTATTCCTACACAGCAGAACAATGTTGGACTGGATGGCCCTTGTATTCCCTTCCAACTCTAGTATTCTATGATTTTATGAAGTCTCCTTTCTTTAGAGCTTTTAAAGAGAGACTAGATGGCCATCTGTCAGGAGAGTTTTGATGGTGTCTTCCTTGGGTGTCCCTTCCAACTCTAGAATTCTAGGAATTCCTATGGTAGGGGTTGGAATGGATGACCTTTGGGGCACCCTTCCAACTCTATAATTTTATGAGTGTAGTGGAGTCTCCTACCCTGGAGATGTTTAAATAGGGATTGGATGGCCATCTGTCAGGACAGTTTGGTTGGTGTCTTTCTGAATGGGGTTGGCCCTGGGGTGTTCCGTCCAACTCTATGATGTTATAAAGTCTCCTTCTCTAGAAATGTTTGAACAGAGGTTGGCTGGCCATCTGTTGGGAAGGTTTCAGTGGTGTCTTCCTGAATGGGGTTGACCCTTGTGTGTCCCTTCCAACTCTATGATTATATAACATCCCCTTCTCTGGAGATTTTCAAACAGAGGCTGGCTGGTCATCTGTTGGGAGGGTTTTGATGGTATCTTCCTGAGTGGAGTTGGACTAGATGGCCCTTGGGTGTCCCTTCCAATTTCTATGATTCTAGGGATTCCTATGGTGGGGGTTGGAATGGATGGCCTTTGGTGGGCCCTTCCAAAACTATGATTTGTTAAAACCTCCATCTCTGGAGTTGTTTGAACAGATGCTGGCCAGCCATCTGTCGGGAGGGTTTTGATGATGCCTTCTTGAAAAGGGGTGGCCTTCGTGTGTCCCTTCCAACTCTATGATTCTAGGAATTCCTATGGTGGGGGTTGGAATGGATGGCCTTTAGGGGACCCTTCTAATGCTATGATTTTATGAAGTCTCCCGTGGAGTTGTTTCAATAGAGGCTGGCCGGCTTGCCATCAGTCAGGAGGGTTTTGATGGCGTGGGATTGGCCCTTGGGTGTCCCTTCTATGATTTTATGAAGTCTCCTTCTCTCGAGTTATTTAAACAGAGTGGCCATCTGCAGGGAGGGTTTTAATGGTGTCTTACAGAGGGGGGTTGTCCCTTGGATGTCCCTTTAAACTCTATGATTTTACAAACTCTCCTTCTGTGTTGTTTGAACAGAGGCTGGCTGGCCATCTGTCAGAAAGGTTTTAATGGTACCTTCCTGAGTGGGGTTGACCCTTGGGTGCCACTTCCAACACTATGATTCAAGGGATTCCTATGGTGGGGGTTGGAATGGATGACATTTGGAGGACCCTTCCAACTTTACGATTTTATAAATTCTCCTTCTGTAGAGTTGTTTGAACAGAGGCTGGCTGGCCATCAGTCGGGAGGGTTTTGATGGTAATGGTGTCTTCCTGAACAGGATTGTCCCTTGGGTGTCCCTTTCAACGCTATGATTCTAAGGATTCCTCTGGCTGAGGTTGAAAGGGATGACCCTTGGGGTTCCCTTCCAACACTATGACTGTATGAAGTCTCCTTCTTAGAGTTGTTGAAACAGAGTGGCCATCTGCCAGGAGGGCTTTGATGGGGCCTTCCTGAGTGGGGATGGCCATTAGGTGTCCCTTCCAATTCTAATAATTCTAGGGATTCCTATGTTAGGGTTAGAATGAATGGCCTTTGGAGGACCCTTCCAACGTTATGACTGTATGAAGTCTCCTTCTCTGGAGTTGTTTAAACAGAGTGGCCACCTGCAGGGAGGGCTTTGATGATGCCTTCCTGAATGGAGTTGGACTGGAAGGCCCTTGGGTGTCCCTGCCAGTTCTATTATTTTAGCAAGTATTATCTTCCTAAAATAGAGGCTGGGTGGATATCTCTCAGGAGGGGTTTGATGGAACAGGGGCTGGCTGGCCATCTGTCAGGAAGGTTTTGAGTAGGGTTGGCCTTTGGGTGTCCCTTCCAACTCTTATGATTTTATAAACTTGCTTTCTTGGAAGTTGTTTAAACAGTGGCCATCTATCAGGAAGGTTTTGATGGAACAGAGGCTGGCTGGCCATCTGTCAGGAGGGTTTTGAGTGGGGTTGGCCTTTGGGTGTCCCTTCCAACTCTTATGATTTTATAAACTTGCTTTCTTGGAAGTTGTTTAAACAGTGGCCATCTATCAGGAGGGTTTTGATGGAACAGAGGCTGGCTGGCCATCTGTCAGGAGGGTTTTGAGTGGGGTTGGCCTTTGGGTGTCCCTTCCAACTTTATGATTTTATAAACTCACTTTCTTGTGAGTTGTTTAAACAGAGTGGCCATCTGCAGGGAGGGCTTTGATGGTGCCTTCCTGAATGCAGTTGGACTGGATGGCCCTTAGGTGTGCCTTCCAACTCTATTATTTTAGAAACCCCCCTCTTCCTAAAATAGCGGCTGGCTGACCATCTGTCAGGAGGGTTTTGAGTGGGGTTGGCCCTCGGGTGCCCCTTCCAGCTGTATGATTTCATAAACCCTTCTTTCTCTGGAGTTGTTTAAACTGGCTATCTGTCAGGAGGGTTTTGATGGAACAGAGGCTGGCTGGCCATCTATCAGGAGGGTTTTGAGTGGGGTTGGCCCTCGGGTGCCCCTTCCAGCTGTATGATTTCATAAACCCTCCTTTCTCTGGAGTTGTTTAAACTGGCTATCTGTCAGGAGGGTTTTGATGGAACAGAGGCTGGCTGGCTATCTGTCAAGACAGTTTTGTGTGGGGTTGGCCTTTGGGTGTCCCTTCCAACTTTATGATTTTATATACTCACTTTCTCGGGAGTTGTTTAAACAGAGTGGCCATCTGCAGGGAGGGCTTTGATGGTGCTTCCTGACTGGATGGCCCTTGGGTGTCCCAACTCTATTATTTTAGGAAGCCCCCTCTTCCTAAAATAGTGGCTGGCTGGCCATCTGTCAGGAGGGTTTTGAGTGGGGTTGGCCCTCGGGTGTCCCTTCCAATTCTATGATTTCATAACCCCTCCTTTCTCTGGCCTTGTTTAAACAGTGGCCATCTGTCAGGAGCGTTCTGATGGAACAGGGGCTGGCTGGCCATCTGTCAGGAGAGTTTAGAGCGGGGTTGGCCGTTGGGTGTCCCCTCCAACTCTATGATTTTATAAACTCATTTTCTTGTGAGTTGTTTAAACAGAGTGGCCATCTGCAGGGAGGGCTTTGATGGTGCTTCCTGAATCGAGTTGGAGTGGATGGCCCTTGGATGTCCCTTCCAACTCCCCTCTTCCTAAAATAGAGGCTGGCTGGGCATCTGTCAGGAGAGTTTTGAGTGGGGTTGGCCCTTGGCTGTCCCTTCCAACCCTATGATTTCATAAACCCTCCTTCTCTGTAAACAGTGGCCATCTGTCAGGAGGGTTTTGATGGTGGAACAGGGGCTGGCTGACCATCTGTCAGGAGGGTTTTGAGTGGGGTTGGCCGTTGGGTGTCCCTTCCAACTCTATGATTTTATAAACCCCCTTTCTCTGGAGTTGTTTAAACAGTGGCCATCTGTCAGGAGAGTTTTGAGTGGGGTTGGCCGTTGGGTGTCCCTTCCAACTCTGATTTTATAAACTCACTTTCTTGTGAGTTGTTTAAACAGAGTGGCCATCTGCAGGGAGGGCTTTGATAGTGCTTCCTGAATGGAGTTGGACTGGATGGCCCTTAGGTGTCCCTTCCAACTCCCCTCTTCCGAAAATAGAGGCTGGCTGGCCATCTGTCAGGAGGGTTTTGATAGAACTGGAGCTGGCTTGCAATCTGTCAGGAGGGTTTTGAGTGGGGTTGGCCCTCGTGTGTCCCTTCCAATTCTATGATTTTATAAACCCTCCTTTTTCAGGAGTTGTTTAAACAGTGGCCATCTGTCAGGAGGGTTTTGATGGAACAGGGGCTGGCTGGCCATCTGTCAGGAGGGTTTTGAGTGGGGTTGGCCTTTGGGTGTCCCTTCCAACTGTATTTTTTCATAAACCCTCCTTTCTCTGGAGTTGTTTAAACTGGCTATCTGTCAGGCGGGTTTTTATAGAACTGGAGCTGGCTGGGCATCTGTCAGGAGGGTTTTGAGTGGGGCTGGCCTTTGGCTGTCCCTTCCAACTGTATGATTTCATAACCCCTCCTTTCTCTGGAGTTGTTTAAACAGTGGCCATCTGTCAGGAGGGTTTTGAATTGCCCCTTGGCTTCCAACTCTAGTTCTGTAGAGAGGCCACCTGCCGGGAGGGCTTTGAGGGTGCCTTCCTGAGCGGCGGGGACTCACCTTCTTCATGATGCCGGTCTTCCTCTTGCTGAAGGTGGTGTATCGGCGCAGCTTGTTGTCGATGAATTCCATCTTGATCTTGACGCGCCCGCGGGTCTTCTTGCCGGGCTTGGCCCCGCTGGCCGCGCCGCTGTACCCTCCTCCCCCTCCGGGGGCTCCCGCAGCCAGGGCAGCCGAGGAGGGCGCCTCCTGCCCCGCCGCCACTGATTGCCCCACTCCTCCCGCCGCCGCGGCACCCAGCTCCACCTCCCCGAGCGCCCGCTTCACCCCTCGGCGGTCGCCCAGCGGCTCCTCGTCCTCGCCCGAGTCGGAGTCCCCCTCGCTGCCGCTGCCTGCGCCTCCCAGCACGGCGTCGCGGTCGAAGCGCGGCCCGGTCCCATTGCCGGGGCCTCGGAGGCGGTGCGGGGCCGACGAGGAGGAGGAGGAGGGCGGCCGCGGCAAGGCCATGCCCGGGCCCCGGGGCAGCGCGGCAGAGGCGGACCCGTTCCCGGCCTTGCTGGGCAACATGTTCTCCCTTCTACGAGGCCGGCGCTGCCATGGCTCTCCCCGGCTTGGCCTGGCCCGGCCTAGCCCGGCCCCCTCCGCTCTCCCCGGCCTCCTCCCCCCCTCCTTCCTTCCTGCCCTCCTCCCTCCCTCCTTCCAAAAGCCCATATAAAGCCAGTCGAGATCTCCTTTTATGGCGAGGGCGCTCCTTATATGGCGCGAGGCGCCGCTCGGACGCCATTGGCCGCCGCCCCTCCGCTACGTCAAAGCTCCCGCGCAACCATTGGCTGGGGAAAGGAGACCGCTCGGCTTCCGGTTGGCCGGAGGGGAGAAGGCAGGAAAAGGGGGTCTATTTGCATACATTCCAAAAGGCCTTCGCGGTGACGTCAGCGGGGGGCGCTGCTTCTTAAAGGGGAAGAGCGCTCACATTTCGGGCACAGAGGGAGACAAGCCTGTGGTACAAGGTGTGGGCAAACTTGGGCACTCCAGGTGTTTTGGACTCCAACTCCGATAATTCCTAACAGCCTCAAGCCTCCTCCTTTTCCCCCTCAGCTGCTTAAGCGCTCACATTTGGGGCAAAGAGGAAGAGAAGTCTGTGTCAGAAGTCTGGGCCAACTTGGGCCTTCCCTCCAGGTATTGTGGACTCCAACTCCCAGCATTCCTAACAGCCTTAGGTCCTTTCCTTTTCCCCCTCAACCACTAAGCGCTCACATTTGGGGCAAAAAGGAAGAGAAGCCTTTGGCAAAGGTCTGGGTTAATTTGGGCCATCCAGGTGTTTTGGACTCCAACTCCCATAATTCCTAACAGCCTCAAGCCTCCTCCTTTTCCCCCTCAGCTGCTTAAGCGATCACATTTTCTGCAAAGAGGAGAAGAAGTCTTTAGCACAGGTCTGGGTTAATTTGGGCCATCCAGGTGTTGTGGACTCCAACTCCCAGCATTCCTAACAGCCTCAGGCCCTTTCCTTCCCCCCTCCTCTGCTACTTAGGCGCTCACATTTGGGGCAGAGAGGAGGAGAAGCCTGTGACAACGGTATAGGTAAATATGGGCCCTCCAAGTGTTTTGGACTCCAACTCCCATAATTCCCAACAGCCTCAGGCGCCTTCCTTTTCCCCCTCAACCCCTTAGCGCCCACATTTCATAGAATCAGAGTTGGAAGAGACCTCTGGGCCATCCAGTCCAACCCCCTGCCAAGAAGCAGGAATATTGCATTCAAAGCACCCCTGACAGATGGCCATCTAGCCTCTGTTCAAAAGCTTCCAAATAGGGAGCCTCCACCACACTCCGAGGCAGAGAGTTCCACTGCTGAATGGCTCTCACAGTCAGAAAGTTCTTCCTCATTTGGGGCAAAGAGGAGGAGAAACCTGTGACGCAAGTCTGGGACAACTTGGGCCTTCCCTCCAGGTGTTTTGGACTCCCAACTCCCAGCATTCCTAACAGCCTCAGGCCCTTCCCTTTTCCACCTCAGCCGTTTAAGTGCTCCCATTTGGAGCAGAGAGGAGGAGAAACTTGTGGCACCGGTCTGGGTAAATTTGGGCCTTCCAGGTGTTTTGGACTCCAACTCCCAGCATTCCTAACAGCCTCAGGCCCCTTCCTCCCCCCCCCCCCCCCCAGCTGCTTAAGCGCTCACATTTGGGGCAGAGAGGAGAAGTCTTTGGCACAGGTCTGGGTTAATTTGGGCCATCCAGGTGTTTTGGACTCCCAAGTCCTAGCATTCCTAAGAGCCTCAGGCCCCTTCCTTTTCCCCCTCAGCCGCTTATGGAAAAGGAAAGGGCCTGAGGCTCTTAGGAATGCTGGGACTCGGAATTCAAAACACTTGAAGAGAAGGTCCAAGTTGGCCTGGGCCTGCTGTGACTCCTTCTACACAGCGGAATAAAACCCCACCTTGAACTGAATTATATGGCAATGTGGACTCAGATAACCCAGTTCAAAGCAGATATTGTGGGATTTTATTTATTTATTTACTTATTACAGCTTTTATATTCCGCCCTTCTCACTCCGCAGGGGACTCAGGGCGGATTACAGTGTGCACATATATGGCAAACATTCAGTGCCAATTTGACATACAACATATACAGACATAGACAGAGGCTATTTAACTTTTTCTGGCTGCCAGGGAGCTGTCGCTTTCATCGTCCATCTGCGACACTGATGAAGTACTTCCGCATTCCCCGCATGCTTTGCTGAAGTCTTTTTTTATGGCCTCATAAATTAGTTAATTTAGCCTCCCCACACTTTAAGGTGGTACCTAATTTTCCTACTTGACAGATGCAACTGTCTTTCGGGTTGCAAAGGTCGACAACGGGCTACACAATTGGTTGGAAACCCACTCCAACCCGAGCTGGCTTCGAACCCATGACCTTTTGGTCAGAGTGATCTTAATGCAGCTGACACTCAGCCAGCTGCGCCACAATCCCGGTGCCTTTATATTCTGGGGGCCCATCCACACAGCCATATCAAGGCTGAAAATCCCACGATATCCGCTTTGAACTGGGTTATCCGAATCCACACTCAAATATTGTGGAATTTCCTGCCTTGATAACCTGGGATAAAGGGCTGTGTGGAAGGGCCCAGGGTCCACACTGCTATATAATACAGTTCAATGTGGGATTTTATACAACTGTGTCGAAGGGCCTAAGTTGCACCTCTAAAACTTTATTGTAGGGGCCTTTCCACACAGCCCTATATTTCAGAGGGGGGGGGGGGTTCACATTAAAAAAACCCACGCACAGGCGTCTTCCAAAGAAAATAAAAACCAACCAACCAAAGTCCCATGGCGATCAGCGAGTGGCGACGGGGGCAGGACTGTGAAATCTGGAAGCCCCTAGTCACAGACTGGCACATGGGCGGTGGGTATGGACTCAGTCGTTCTACCTCAAGGACCGAGGCAGTTGAGTAGTTCGGCAGCTGTATCCGCGACTGAGCAGCCCTTTTGAGGATCCACTCTGCTCACCCCACATGGGGAGGGGGCTAGAAAAGGTGCCCTAAACATAGTCTGCCTCTCTCATCCCTGACTGGACTGCCGCGTCCAGTGGGGTCACCACCCCGCGGCCAAAAAAGAAAAATGAACTTTGGTACGTGGAACGTACGGACTCTGATGGACAACAGTGGCAGTGAACGCCCCGAACGCAGAACTGCCATCATTGCAAGGGAGCTGGGACGCTTCAACATCGACATAGCAGCCCTTCAGGAGACCCGGAGAGCAGGGGAGGGACAGCTGAAGGAAGAAAAAGGAGGCTACACCTTCTTCTGGAAGGGACTGCCTGAAGAAGACCAAAGAATGCACGGAGTCGGCTTTGCCATCAGAAATGATCTGGTGAAACATCTGTCCGAAGCACCCACTGGCATCAACGAACGTCTCTCAACCCTCCGAATCAATCTTGCCAAAAACCAACGGGCAACCATCATAAGTGCCTATGCACCAACACTAGATGCTGACGAAGACATCAAGGAGAAATTCTACTGTCAGCTGGACACCGTCCTATCGGGGATACCTAAGGAGGACAAAATCATCCTCCTGGGGGACTTCAATGCAAGAGTCGGGCGAGACTTCGACCTGTGGCCAGGAACCATAGGAAAAGACGGGGTTGGAAACAGCAACCCGAATGGCATCCTGCTTCTCACCAAATGTGCGGAACACAACCTTGTCATCACCAACACGCTCTTCCGCCAGAAAAACAAGTTCAAGACATCATGGAAGCACCCCCGGTCAAAGCATTGGCACCTCTTAGACTATGTAATCACACGTGCCAGAGACCGCCGTGACGTGCTCCTCACAAGAGCCATGACAGGTGCTGACGACTGCTGGACTGACCACAGGCTAATCCGATCCTCGATGGCCATCAAGATCGCTCCCAAGCGCAGACTCCAAGGCAGAAAGACAAGGCGCAAAATGAACACCCAAGCCCTTCAGGAGCCCTCCAGACGAGCCCATCTCCAAACAGCACTCAAGAACCATCTACCCACAGAACACCCCGAAAATGTTGAGGAACATTGGAACAAACTGAAGACCTCCATCATCCAAGCCTGCGAAGAAACTATTGGATACCAAGCCAAGAAACATCAAGACTGGTTTGATGAAAATGACATCGAGATCCAACAGCTAATTGACAAGAAAAGGAAAGCCTTCCAAACATGGCAGAGAAACATCAACTGTGCTGCTAAGAAAAAGATCTACGCTAGTGCAAAAGCCGAGGTCCAAAGAAGGACAAGAGAACTCAAGAACATCTGGTGGACAAAGAAGGCTGAAGAAATCCAACACCTGGCAGATACCCATAATGCTCAAGGATTTTTCAAAGCCACAAAGGTCATCTACGGACCAAGAAACCATGGCATACAGCCTCTACGCTCATCAGATGGAACCAAACTCCTGAAGGACCAAAACTCAATTGCACTACGTTGGAAAGAACACTACCAAAGCCTCCTGAACCGCAGCTCCAATGTGGCCGAAGAGGTCCTCTCACAAATCCCGCAACAACAAACCAGGGATGAGCTTGCAGCACCGCCTAGTTTGGAAGAAGTCAGCAATGCCATCAGCCAGCAGAAGAATAACAAAGCCAGCGGACCGGATGGGATCCCTGCTGAAATCTTCAAAGAGGGAGGACCTGAGCTGACACACCAACTCCACCAGCTCATAGAAAAAGTGTGGGTGACCGAGAAAATCCCAGCAGACTTCAAGGATGCCACCATCATCACCCTCTTCAAAAAAGGGGAAAGAACAGACTGCGGAAACTATCGTGGTATCTCCCTTCTAACCTCCGCTGGGAAAATCCTCGCAAGAATCCTTGCAAACCGCCTCCTGCCCCTCTCAGAAGACACCCTCCCAGAATCCCAGAACGGCTTCCGCCCCTCCAGAGGAACCGTGGACATGATCTTCACTGCACGACAGCTCCAAGAAAAATGCAGGGAACAAAACCAACCTCTGTACATGGCATTCATTGACCTTGCCAAGGCATTCGACACAGTGAATCGCAGCGCTCTCTGGACCATCCTCCACAAAATCGGATGCCCTAACAAATTTGTGAACATCCTGCGGCTCCTCCACGATGACATGATGGCAACAGTCTTGGACAGCAATGGCTCCCAAAGTGACCCATTTAAGGTGGAATCGGGTGTCAAACAGGGATGTGTTATTGCCCCAACTCTATTCTCCATCTTCATCGCAATGATACTTCACCTTGTTGATGGGAAGCTTCCCACCGGAGTGGAAATCATCTATCGGACAGATGGCAAGCTGTTTAACCTCAGCAGACTGAAAGCCAAAACCAAAATTACAACAACATCTGTTATAGAACTCCAGTATGCTGATGACAATGTCGTCTGTGCGCATACAGAAGAAGATCTACAAGCCACTCTAAACACCTTCGCAGAAGCATACACGAAGCTTGGCCTGTCACTGAACATTGAGAAAACCAAAGTGCTCTTCCAGCAGTCACCAGCCAACTCCTCCCCAATGCCAGAGATACAGCTTAATGGTGTAACATTAGAAAATGTTGACCATTTCCGCTACCTTGGCAGCCACCTCTCCACCAAAGTCAACATCGACGCTGAAATACAACACCGCCTGAGCTCCGCAAGTGCAGCATTTTCCCGAATGAAGCAGAGAGTGTTTGAGGACCGGGACATCCGTAGGGAGACCAAGGTGCTTGTCTATAAAGCTATTGTCCTCCCAACCCTGCTATACGCCTGTGAGACGTGGACTGTCTACAGACGTCACATGCAACTCCTGGAACGATTCCATCAGCGCTGCCTCCGGAAAATCCTGCAAATCTCCTGGGAAGACAAGCGGACAAACGTCAGTGTGCTGGAAGAAGCAAAGACCACCAGCATTGAAGCGATGGTCCTCCAACATCAACTCCGCTGGGCTGGCCACGTTGTCCGGATGCCTGACCACCGTCTCCCAAAGCAGTTGCTCTATTCCGAACTTATCAACGGAAAACGGAATGTCGGTGGACAGGAAAAGAGATTTAAAGATGGGCTCAAAGCCAACCTTAAAAACTCTGGCATAGACACTGAGAACTGGGAAGCCCTGGCCCTTGAGCGCTCCAGCTGGAGGTCGGCTGTGACCAGCAGTGCTGCAGAATTCGAGGAGGCACGAGTGGAGGGTGAAAGAGAGAAACGTGCCAGGAGGAAGGCGCGTCAAGCCAACCCCGACCGGGACCGCCTTCCACCTGGAAACCAATGCCCTCACTGCGGAAGAAGGTGCAGAGCAAGAATAGGGCTCCACAGCCACTTACGGACCCACAAGAACATTGGAGGACCATCATACTCGGAAAACGAGGGATCGCCTAAGTAAGTAAGTAATATTTCAGAATATCGAGGCAGAAAATCCCACAATATCAGCTTTGAACTGGGTTATCTGAGTTCACACTCAGATAATGTGGGATTTCCTGCCTTGATATTCTGGGATATAGGGCTGTGTGGAAGGGCCCTGGGAGATTATACCTGACGTTCAGAAAGTTCACCTGGAGGCACACTTTGCTTATACACAGAAGCCCTGCACTTCTTCTTCCTCCCAGCAGCAGAGATATATGATGATGTAATTATATTGTACATTAGCCGCCAAATATAAGGCTGTAGTGAAAATAATTATTGTAGTTTAGAGACTGGGAAATAATTCAGCTGCAGGTCAAATTGTCTGGCCATGTATGCAAGCGAAGGAGCAAAAACATTGATAAAAGTATTGCGGCTCAATTAATTTGCAAGTTTTTAAAAAACAGACTCAAACGCACTCATTAAAGCTTTCTCCTTGCCTCCAGGCCTCTCCAGCTCTTAAGCACCAGGGCGCCTCCTATTCTTTCCATTTCTGGCAGGGATCATTCTGACAGAAAACTTCAATCCTCTTCTCTTTAACTATCTTCCTTGTATCCTAGGGCCCTTCCACCCAGCCACCTAGCCCAGAATATCAAGGCAGAAAATTCCATAATATGTACTTTGAACTGGGTTATCGGAGTCCACACTTAGATAATGTGGGATTTTCTACCTTTATATTCTGGGATATAGGGCTGTGTGGAAGGGCCGTACAGAGGCGGCCCTAGGTAATTTTCAACGGTAAGCAAACAGTATTTTGCTTACCCCCCCCCCCCCCAACCAATCACTGATATATATTTTCAGTTCGTCGTGGGAGTTCTGTGTGCCATATTTGGTTCCATTCCATCATTGGTGGAGTTCAGAATGCTCTTTGATTGTAGGAGAACTATACATCTCGGTAACTACAACTTGCATATGTCAAGGTCTTTTTTCCCCCAAGAGCACCCCTGGGCAAAATCAACTATACTGTGAATGCTTACTTTGCGTAATGGGTTGAGCCGCCCCTGGGACCCTAGGACACAGAGCAATGGGTTCAAACTACAGGAATGGAGATTCCACCTCAACATAAGGAAGAACTACCTGATGGCAAGAGCTGTTCAAGAGTGGAACTCTCTGCCCCAGAGTGTGGTGGGCACTCCTTCTCTGAAGGTTTTTGAGTTGAGACTGGATGGCCATCTGTCAGAAGTGCTTTGATTATGTGTTTCTGTATGGCAGGGGATTGGACTAGATCAGGCATAGGTAAACCCAGTTGTTGTAGGTTTTTTTGGACTATATGGCCATGTTCTAGAGGCATTCTCTCCTGACGTTTCGCCTGCATCTGTGGCAAGCTACCTCTGAGAATGCTTGCCACAGATGCAGGCCAAACGTCAGGAGAGAATGCCTCTAGAACATGGCCATATAGCCCAAAAAAACCCTACACCAACCCTTTATGATCTCTTCCAGGCCTTCCCTTGATTGAGTCATCTTTCTCTTTTCCTACTGCCTTCCTCTTTCCCAGTCTTTTCCATTGAGTCATATACAACAGCCTCCTTTTAGTCATCTGGGCCTCAAGGGAGAATTGGAGCCAGCTGTACTTTACAATCCATACATTTGTCTTTTTAGTGGTATCTGTACAACTCCCTTACAACGTCATATTTCAAATGCATTGATCACTATTGCTGTCTTCTTTCTTCATTGTCCAGCTTTCACACTCATACAGTTCTATCCCTAGAAATTAATAAAGACATTTGTATTGCATCACTTTCATAACATGTTACGTAATTGGGGTTTTAGAGCAAGGTATCAGCTACAAAACCTACTTTTCAGATCTTAGATTTCAAACTTGGCAGCCGTTATCTCAAGTTGCAAAGTGCCCAGCCTTTGATCACTATTTGCAAAGTACGGGATGGCTTTACAAAAGCAGCCCCTCTGATGTAGGAGGCCAGGTTTGGAAAGCTTGCCATGGTTCAGCAGCAAAGACTTTTCTGTGAAAGCACCATTCTTTGCAAAACAGCTGTGTTGCAAGACAAAACAATGGAAAATCAGTTTCTTGGCTAAGGAACTCCGCTATTAAGTCCTTTGTTTTGATCCAACAATGTATTTCCAAATATTTCAAACGAGAAAGGTGGGGAAATACCAATGAAGATAATACCAGACATGAGAAATAAGATGTTACCAGATTGCTGGGAAAGTTCCTCCTCCAAAGGAACTTATTTTTATTACTTTACATAGGGTTTGAAAAGTAATTAACTGATTCATAATGCTTCACAATTATTACATTGCTTGCTATTTTCCATTTGCATTTCGTTTCTTGAGTATAGATTGATGACTAATTTAAAGTTGAAGTAGAGCCATCATGGTGTAGTACAGGCATGGGCAAACTTGGGCCCTCCAGGTGTTTTGGACTTCAACTCCCACAATTCCTAACAGCCGGTAGGCTGTTAGGAATTGTGGGAGTTGAAGTCCAAAACACCTGGAGGGCCCAAGTTTGTCTACTCCTGGTGTAGTGGCATTGGACTAGGACTCTGGAGACCAGGGTTGAAATACCTACAGAGCTATGGAACTCAAACCTTGGGCAAGTCACATTCTCTCAATCTCAGAGGATTAAATGGTTGTTATATAATCCAGATCAAAACAAATAATCTGGATTCAGAAACTGGACTATATGGCAGTGGAGATCCAGCCTCCCACTGAACAAATCTTGATAAGAAAACCCTGTGTTCGTCTCATTTATTTATTTACTTACAGTATTTATATTCCGCCCTTCTCACCCCGAAGGGGACTCAAGGCGGATCACTGAACACATACACGGCAAACATTCAATACCATTATACACAGACAAGGCAGACAAGTACAGATAGAAGTATATAGGCTTTTCCTATCTTCGGCGTCTTGGAGGTTGTGCTTGATTCCATCCACCGGGGGGTGCTGTCGCTCCATCCTCAATGTTGAATAGCCCTGTTCACAGACTTCCTTATTTTTTTATAGAATCACCAGCATTTTCTGCCATAAGTTTTGGTCGTATCAGGAGAGACTTGAGAATCTGCAAGTCACTTCTGGTGTGAGAGAATTGGCCGTCTGCAAGGACGTTGCCCAGGGGACGCCCGGATGATTTGATGTTTTATCATCCTTGTGGGAGGCTTCTCTCATGTCCCCGCATAAGGAGCTGGAGCTGGTAGAGGGAGCTCATCCGCCTCTCCCCGGATTCGAACCTGCAACCTGTCGGTCTTCAGTCCTGCCGGCATAAGGGTTTAACCCACTGTGCCAACGAGGGCTCCTTGCCATAAGTTGACAGATCAATAATAATAATAATAACAACAACAACAACAACAACAACAACAACAACACACTATTTATATTCTGCTCTTGCTCCGTGAGGGGACTCAGAGCAGTTTACAACATACACATACAGGCAAACATTCAATGCCTTAATACAGTGGAATAACAATTATGTACAAATAACATAACAAAGGTAAAGCCTTCCCCTTTCAGTTCTTCTGAAGGCGGTGTTCAAATCTGGCCATGGGGAGATGCTCTTGTTCAGTTTCCAAGCCAAGGAGGCTGTTGTCCATAGACACCTCCTGGTTGAGTTGCCAGCATGGCTGCATGGGCGCCTTTAATACCTTCCCGCCAAAGCAGTACCTATTGATCTACTCACATTTGCATGTTTTCAAACTGCTAGGTTGGCAGGAGCTAGGGCTAACAGTGGGAGCTCACCCTGATCTGCGGCTTTGAACTTCCAATCTTTAGGGCAGCAGATTCAACAGTTAAATGGTTTAACCCATTGTGCCACTGCGGCCACATACATAAATGCAGCATTCTTGCTTGAGGACCAGAAACTGTTATTTCTGGTTATTTCTGCATATAAACTAAGCCAAATCGACACTGACTATTTGATGCAGTTGCAAACTGATACTGAAAAAAGCTGTTTAATTGTGCAGATGATTATACAGGAAATCTGGAATGAGTTTGAGGCCCGAAACTATTGTGATTATACAAACCCCAGAGCACTAATGTGCATTAAGGTCTTGCTTTTGTGGGCATTCGTTGTCTCGCCGCTGCTTTATAGCTTTGAACGGCATTAAATAGTCAGTGCCTAACACAATTACAATTTAGGGCAAAAGTTTGTTGTTGTTTTTTTGTTGTGTCAGGAGAGACTGCAAGTCGCTTCTGGTGTGAGAGAATTGGCTGTCTGCAAGGACGTTGCCCAGGGGACACCAGGATGTTTTGATCTTTTACCATCCTTGTGGGAGGCTTCTCTCGTGTCCCCGCATGAGGAGCTGGAGCTGACAGAGGGAGCTCATCCATGCTCTCTCCGGATTCGAACCTGCGACCTGTGGGTCCCCCCTCTGCACCACTAGGGGCTCCTCTTAGAATGTTGAAGCTGGCCAATCAGAAACCATATGCAAATTTCCTTTCCCCTCTCAGCCACTTGAGAGTGTTGGAATGTTTTGGCTGGCCAATCAGAGACCATATGCAAATTGTACAACAGGGCAAAAGTGAACATTATGTAGTCCTTCGGGTGTTGATAGATTTCACCTCCTAGCATTCCTCATCACAAGTTGGGGCTGCTGGATAATTGCATACCGATAACATCTAAAGGGCTGCAAGATTCACATCTGGGACTTAGAATCTCAGGATTTTTTTTATTTTTTAAGAAATGTTAAAATAATACTCTTTTTAGGATAATGCACCAAAGAGCTTTAGCATCTCTTAATCCAACTCTAAATATAACTTAACAGAAACGAGAACTATGGAATGTGCAGCCCTTGAGATGGTACTTGACTCTAAGTCCCATCAGTCTGGACAATGGTGTGGGGTGTTGGGAGTTGTAGTTCCGCATCATCAGGCTGGCCCCAGGTTTCCAGCTGTAAATAATAAAAGGATAAAAACCACACCTCTTTTGGGAAGTGTGCTTTTAATATGAAGATGCATGAGTCTATTAAAAAATAAATAATAGCCCAGTATTCTCTAGCCTGTCTTTTGGGGCAGAAACATGGCCTTATTTAGTCTGCTCTGGGGAGAAAATCGACTGCTTTCGGTTGGCTGCATTCATACCAACCTCAGACTTTGATTTATGGGAAATCTTATCCTACGTTGTTTTGCAGGCCTGAAATCAGCAGGACTCATAACTATATTGATGCAGGTTACACAGACTTTGGGAGATTTTCTAAAATGAGAACCTGTAGAGATAGGTTGCAACATGTCCCCGTAAAGTGGAGTTAAACTGCATTAATTCTCCAGTGTAGACACACCTTTTGTCCTTCCTTCCTTCCTTCCTTCCTTCCTTCCTTCCTTCCTTCCTTCCTTCCTTCCTTTCTTTCCTCTTCTCTCTATTACTACCTTTGACTTTAATGAACCTGGGGCCCAAACCAGGCTGGTATTGCCGCACACACACAACTACACAACCCAAACCTGCACGAGCTCAGTGGAAGTTAAGTATGCATCACCATTTGGGGCCATTAGGCTGTAACTGGTTGCATGAGGATAAACACAGATCAGAACTGTAAGATATAAACGCTTTGTTCCATGTCTGTGTCTGCTTCGGAGACAGAGGCAGGGCTTGCCAAGAACACATCACAACTTGGCAGGGCCTTCACGCCTGTCTTAGGAAACAGAAACACAATAAACCCTGCATATTATAATATTTTTGCACAGTGCTCAACGTGATGGAGTACACAAGAGTTGCACCCAAACTTAGTCATACATGGAATAGACGCCTCACAATCAATTACCCATCAAGTGCCTCTATACTGCAGAATTAATGCAGTTTGACCCCACTTCATAGAATCACAGAGTTGGAAGAGACCTTGTGGGCCATCCAGTCCAACCCCAGTCTGCCAAGAAGCAGGAAAATCGCATTCAAAGCACCCCAGACAGATGGCCATCCAACCTCTGTTTAAAATCCTCCAAAGGAGGAGCCTCCACCACACTCCAAGGCAGAGAGTTCCACTGCTGAACAGCTCTCACAGTCAGGAAGTTCTTCCTCATGTTCAGGTGGAATCTCATTTCCTGTAGTCTGAAGCTGTTGTTCTTCGTCCTCGTTTCCAGGGCAGTAGAAGACTTCAATTGCCATGGGCTCAATAAAATGAAACCATGGCAGTTGTAGTTTTACAACGTCTTTAGCCTACTCTGCTAAAGGCTGCAAACTACAAATTCCAGGATTCCATAGTATTGAACCACGGTAGTTAAAGTGGGGTCAAAATGCATTAATTGTACTTTCTAGAAATAGGCAGGCTTGGGGAGAATAGGAAGGGTCCGAGGCTGTTAGGAATTGTGGGAGTTGAAGTCCAAAACACCTGGAGGGCCCAAGTTTGCCCATGCCTGATCTAGACACACCCTAAATTTAGATGTGTCTTCAATAAATCTGTCGATTTGTGTACACAAGGCATAGTATGACTCCCATATTCTCAGGATTCCATATACCGGTTGGACTAATGCAGGGGTCCTCAAACTAAGGCCCGGGGGCCAAATATGGCCCTCCAAGGTCATTTAGCAGCCATCGCTCAGGGTTAACCTAAGTCTGAAATGACTTGAAAGCACACAATAGCAACAATAATCCTATCTCATCAGCCAAAAGCAGGCCCACACTTCCCTTTGAAATACTAAGTTTGTATTTGTTAAAATTGTTCTTCATATTAATTATTGTATTGTTTTTAAGTGTTTTTTGCACTACAAATAAAAATTCATTCATGTTTTTTCCAATTATAATCCGGCCCTCCAACAGTTTGAGGGACTGTGACTTGGCCCTCCGTTTAAAAGTTTGTGGACCCCCGGACTAATGGGTTTAGCTAAAGCCAACTATTGGAAAAGTTACCAATTGGACTGCAACTCCCATCAACCTTAACCTCTGTTGGCATGATGACTAGGAGATTCTAGGAACTGTACTCAAAAATGATATTTTTTTTTCCCATGCGGTAGCTATATAAACTGAACTAACAATAATCCACAGATGTTCAAGTGCCAAGTCAATTTTCCAAAGAAAGCTTGCCTGTTGTGGCTGTGACAAGTCACCGAAGTGCCACCTTGCTGGCGTTCTCTTGAAATTTGCACACAAATCTAATGAGATTGGAAGAGCTGGTTCCCACAGCAACTGTCAAGAGCTCCGCTGAGAATCTGTCACTTTGCAGGAGGCTAAATTTATTTCGCGACATGATTTCCTGCTTTTCCTTTGGTGGCAGAAATTCTGCTTCCATGGGAATGTGAGCAAAAGGGACGTGCCTTCAAAACTGAACAAGGACCTCTGGCTTCACAAATTTCAGCCGCTCAGAGACCCACAGTGCTTGATAAAGGTGGAGCATTATGGCAAAATGAATAAAATGTCCATAGAATCAGA
Source organism: Anolis sagrei (assembly GCF_037176765.1). Classification (NCBI taxonomy): domain Eukaryota; kingdom Metazoa; phylum Chordata; class Lepidosauria; order Squamata; family Anolidae; genus Anolis; species Anolis sagrei. Next base: position 25,533,619 of record NC_090021.1, on the reverse strand, counting down.
CAACATGCCGCTTTGGCAACGATTAGCTTATAATAGCATTTCTAAAATTCTCTAGTGGCCAAAGTTCCATAGAAATTATCCAGATGTTGCTGGTCTGTACTTCCCATCAATCATAGCTAGTGGAGTTGATGGTGAGGAGGTCTATAATCATGAGAATACTGTACAACTTTCTTATCTGCAGATTCAATATCCACAGTTCCACTTATCCATACTCTATAAATAGTCCTCCCCCTGCCCCAAAGGTGTTTGTAGATATTTCTAGGTTCTCCATTGCTATTGATGTATGCTTCTGGCACAAGTATATATGCAAATTACAGAGTTCGCTATTTTCCATGCTTTCAGGTATCTAGGGAAAGTCTTAAAATGTATCCCCTACAGCACATGTGTCAAACCCAAGCCAAATCTAGCCCTCCGTGGGCTTTGATGTGACTCTCCAGATGCTGGATTACAATTCCTATTTTCGTCATCATTAAATATCCACAACATAGAGCTAATGGGAGTTGTGATACAGTTGTTGTTGTTATTTCTATACCGCCCTGTGTCCCAAAAGAGACTCAGAGCGATGTACAACAAAAGATCAGCATATGTTCAATGCCTGAGAAACATAACATAGTAAAACACTTAAAATAATAAACAATCAAATAAACAATGTTTATATGTTGGGTTGTTTAAGTTTTGTTAGTATGGATATATTGTTGTTGTATTCGGGCACTGAATGTTTGCCTTTTATGTTTGGAATCTGCCCTGAGTCCCTTTGGGGAGATAAAGCAGAATATAAATAAATTATCATTGTTGTGTTGTGTTGTTGTTCATTCGTTCAGTTGCCTCCGACTCTTCATGACCTTATGGACCAGCCCACGCCAGAGCTCCCTGTCGGCCGTCACCACCCCCAGCTCCTTCAAGGTCAGTCCAGTCACTTCAAGGATGCCATCCATCCATCTTGCCCTTGGTCGGCCCCTCTTCCTTTTTCCTTCTACTTTCCCCAGCATAATTGTCTTCTCTAGGCTTTCCTGTCTCCTCATGATGTGGCCAAAGTACTTCAACTTTGTCTCTAGTATCCTTCCCTCCAATGAGCAGCCGGGCTTTATTTCCTGGAGGATGGACTGGTTGGATCTTCTCGCAGTCCAAGGCACTCTCAGCACTTTCCTCCAGCACCACAGCTCAAAAGCATTCATCTTCCTTCGCTCAGCCTTCTCTAAGGTCCAGCTCTCACATCCGTAGGTTACTACAGGGAATACCATGGCTTTGACTAGGCGGATCTTTGTTGCCAGTCTGATGTCTCTACTCTTTACTATTTTATCGAGACTGGACATTGCTCTCCTCCCAAGAAGTAAGCGTCTTCTGATTTCCTGGCCACAGTCTGCATCTGCAGTAATCTTTGCACCTAGAAATACAAAGTCTGTCACGGCCTCCACGTTTTCTCCCTCTATTTTCCAGTTGTCAATCATTCTTGTTGCCATAATCTTGGGTTTTTTGATGTTTAGCTGCAACCCGGCTTATAATTATTATATCTGGAAGGCTGCAGTTTGTTCTTTTTTCAGTCAGAGCAGTGGGGTTTGAATGAAAATACAAAGCTTGTGGAGATGATGTCTGACATTGCAATAGGCCGAGCTTTAGCACAGCAGGCTAACTGCCAGCTGCAGTAAATCTTGCCAATCAAAAGGTTTACAGTTCAAGCCTGAGTCAGGGTGAGCTCCTGGCCATCAGCCCAGCTTCTACCCACCTAGCAAATAGGAAACAGCAATGTGAGTAGATAAATAGGTATTTATGTCAATTGTATAACAGCACTGAATGTTTGCCTATATGTCTGTATAACGTTTGTACGCTGCTCTGCGTCCCCTGTGAGGAGAGAAGAGTGGGACAGAAATGATGTAAAAAAATAAAAAAAATAAAAAATGCCCTTTCATCTTTCCGCAACCTCAGAGCTACAAGTGCTGTTAGGTTGAAATTTCCATTATCCCCAGTTTGCATGGTGGATAATCAAAAGTGATGGGAGTTGTCATTCAATAACAGCTGGGGACGCAAATATGGTAAAAACTAAACAGTACTGACCACTGTGTCAAAAATAGTTGGCCCTCTACATGCACAGGTTTGCCATGCATGGATCCAATGGCCCTTTGAAGGCAACCATAAAAAACAGAATTGTGTGTGTATCTGTACCTTCAGGTCCCTTGTCGATTTATGGTGATTGCATGAATTTCATAGGGTTTTCTTGGTCAAGATGGTTTTGCCAGTTCTTTCCTCTGAAATATAGCCTACAGCACCTGGTCTTTGTTGTTTGTCACCCATCTAAGTACCAGCCAGAGCTGATTCTGCTTAGCTTTAGAAGATCCAATGGGATCTAGTGCCTTCAAGACACTGGGCTATATTTTGCACCTTCCTAATCCAGCACTTTGTTTCCATAGTGGTCAACTACAGGCCTTTTCCCACTACACCAGTGGTTCTCAGCCTGTGGGTCCCCAGATGTTTTGACCTTCAACTTCCATATATACTAACAGCTGGTAAAATGGCTGGCATTTCTGGGAGTTGTAGGCCAAAACACCTGGGGACCCACAGGTTGATTACTAATAAACTATGCGGTAGTTCATGGGCCAACTTGGGCCCTCCATATGTTTTGGACTTCAACTCCCACAATTCCTATCAGCCTTAAGCCCCTTCTTTTTCCCCTCAGCCACTTAAGCTCATGCCTGATGTAAATGCATCCCTAGAGCCTCTGAACAACATCACCTGATTGAGTTGAACTGAGGCTATCCAACTAGATCTTGTCGCTAATGATGAGTTAATAAACTCCGATGTCATTCACCAGCACTGTTCTTAATCTCCTCCAAAACACGCAGCAACAGCTTTTAATTCCAGAAGCCCATCCCAAATCCTGTTAATTCACATCAGTATTTTTTTTGGTAAATGTGGGACTTCTCTCCCTGAAAAACCAGGTGTTCTGCTTAAATGGCCCTATAGTATAGCGCCCTCAAGTGGCGAATGAAATTAACACATCTAGAATTCATCATTATCCTAGAGATGTATGTACACTACAGGTAGATAGATTACGTCAGTCCAGTAATAATATGAAAAGGGGGAGACTAAAGCCAGTAGTGCAAATAGGAGAATTTTTCTGAAAGCAACTCACTTCAAAGTGAGTTCGCCCATGGGAAATGTGTGGCTGTTTAAGACAAACTCGCTCCAGTGTGATGTATGTAACGTTAATGGACAAATATAGGGTCTATGCGGATTGGGAAAGCAGTGTGAATAAGCAATTTTTGTTGCTGTATATGCTTACAGAGTCCACAGATGCAAACTGAAATGCCTCTGAGATATATATATATATCGGGGGGGGGGGGGGGGGGAGGAGGTCGTGTCAAGAGTGACTTGAGAAACTGCAAGTCACTTCTGGTGTAAGAAAATTGGCCGACTGCAAGGACGTTGCCCAAGGGACACCTGGATGTTTTGATGTTTTATCATCCTTGTGGGATGTGGGAGGCTTCTCTCATGTCCCCGTATGAGGAGCTGGAGCTGATAAAGGCAGCTCATCCACGCTCTCCCCGGATTCGAACCTGTGACCTGTTGATCTTCAGTCCTGCCAGCACAGGGATTTAACCTACTGTGCAACCGGGGGCTCTGATGCCTCTGATATGGTGTGCATCTACACAGTAGAAATAATGCAGCTTGATACTGCTTTAGCTGCCCTGGCCCAATGCTATGAAAACCTGAGACTAGTAGCTTTATATGGCACCAGAGCTTTCAGAGTCAGGTTAAAGACTTTGTACATATACAACTCCTTTTTTGTGACTTGAGAAACTGCAAGTTGCTTCTGGTGTGAGAGAATTGGCTGTCTGCAAGGACGTTGCCCAGGGGACTCCCCAGATGTTTGATGTTTTACCATCTTTGTGGGATGTGGGAGGCTTCTCTTATGTCCCCGCATGGGGAGCTGGAGCTGACTGACGGAGCTCATCTACCGTCTCTCCAGATTTGAACCTCTGACCTATCGGTCTTCTGTCCTGCCGGCACAAAGGTTTAACCCATTGTGCCACCGAGGGCTCCTTACAACTCCCATGATTCCATTGTATTTGGCTCTATAGTGTAGTTTGGGCTCATCCAGTGGTTGCTTATTCAAGCCTAATGATGATGCGATGAGAGCTTTTGCTCGTTCGTAAAGGGACCTTTCAGTTGTGAAACTATTTAGGAAACTGCATTATGTTGATGATGTGACTTGGAGGTGTCTCATTCATGGGGTCTCCATAAGTCGAAGCCGACTTGACGGCCACTAAGAACTACATTATGAACTGCTTTCATAGCTCCTGGAATCTTAATGGGTAACCGTCTGAAACTGCGGGCAACAATTTTGCAACCTCATTCCATTGTGTTTTCTGAAATGGAATAGACGTAGTCCATTGGTCACAAGCAACTGCTAAAATAAGCCAGGCACAGAACAATTTCACATGTGGTCTGCCTTATCGTGCTTCCAAATTTATCACAAGTAGCACTTTTTTTTTAACTTTGCTACATAGAAAATGCATGGAAGTTGGTGCCTCGTATAAGTTCACCTACCAGTTTTTAGTTTTCTTACACACACGGTGAACCTATAGAATCATAGAGTTGGAAGAGACCTCGTGGACCATCCAGTCCAACTCCCTGCCAAGAAGCAGGAAAATTGCATTCAAAGCACCCCCAACCGATGGCCATCCAGCCTAGGTTTAAAAGCTTCCAAAGGAGGAGCCTCCACCACACTATGGGGCAGAGAGTTCCACTGCTGAACAGCTCTCACAATCACTCTCACTCTCTTCCTAATGTTCAGATGGAATCTCCTTTCTTGTAGTTTGAAGCGATTGTTCCGCGTCCTAGTCTCCAGGGCAGCAGAAAACAAGTTCACTCCCTCCTCCCTTCCTCTCACATATTTAAACATGGCTATCATGTCTCCTCTCAGCCTTCTCTTCTTCAGGCTAAACATGCCCAGCTCTTTAAGCCGCTCCTCATAGGGCTTGTTCCCCAGACCCTTGGGATGTTCTTAGCAAGAATTGCCCAGTGTTCAAACCACCACACCAGAATGCATTCACACTGAAATTACACTTAAAGGTAACACAATTTTGCATTCTACTTTCTACTACGGATTAATTGGCTAAACTTAAGTAATTTCATAAGTTCCTAGATTCTTGCCATTGTTTCCACAGATGCTGGAATTGTCCTAATGTGTGCCTATAAAGTTTGTTATTTTTTAACTGTAAAGACTTGTCTGTGTTCGTGAGCCTTATCACACATTACACTGGGTAGTATAGTGTTATTTCCACTTGGAATGCCACGGTGACATCTAATTGAATCCTAGGATTTGCAGTTTAAGGAGGGTCATTTATAATTCTCAGCCAGAGCTCCTGGGACTCAATGAACTACAAACCACAGAATTCTATATTATGTTGTCATGGCTATGGCACTATTTCATTGTCTTCCTATTTCTTATTAGTCCTAGCCAACTTATGCAAACCATAAGCCTCTGGGATACTCAACTGGCCCTGTATTTGTGGTATTATTTTGGTGTTGGTCTTGTGTGTATTTTGTCATATTTTGTGTCATACCTGGGAAACTAGGACTAGGAGCAATGGGTTAAAATGACAAGAAATGAGATTTCACCTGAACATTAGGAAGAACTTCCTGACCGTAAGAGATGTTCAACAGCGGAACTCTCTGCTTCGAAGTGAGTGGTAGCTCCTTTCTTGGAAGCTCTTAAACAGAGCCTGGATGGCTATTTGTCAAAGGTGCTTTGATTGTGCTTTTCCTACATGGCAGGGGTTGGACTTGATAGCCCAATGTGGTGTCTTCCAACTCTATTATTCTATGAACATATAACAGTGTTGTGTTTTATCTGTCTGTGTTTACTGTGTTGTAACTTGCCTTGAGCTGCAAGTAGAGGTGGGTAAGAAATAAATAAATTTATTATTATTATTAGAAACACAACAAGATGAGTCCACAGCAGACACTCTGCTGGCTGTTCAATTGGATCACATGTCGGACACTGTGTGATGTATCGGCGAATAATGTGTGCAGATCCCAGTAGGGTGGCCTTTTGCAGATGGCAGATGTTAATTTTGTCAGCGCCAATTGTGTTTAAGTGCAGGCCAAGGTCTTTAGGCACTGCACCCAGTGTACCGATCACCACTGGGGCCACCTTTACTGGCTTGTGCCAGAGTCTTTGCAGTTTGATCTTTAAATCCTCATATTGTGTCAGCTTTTCCTGTTGTTTCTCTGCAATCCTACTGTCACCTGGGATTGCGACATCGACGATCCATACTTTGTTTTTTAACACAATTGTGAGGTCAGGAGTATTGTGCTCCAAAACTCTGTCTGTCTGAATCCGGAAGTCCCAGAGGAGTTTGGCGTGTTAATTCTCTGTAACGATTCCGGTTTGTGATCCCACTGGCACAAGTTTCAATGAATTATTATTATTATTATTATTATTATTATTATTATTAGCTGCCCCACCAGCATCTGTAAGAATTTTATATTTGATAGCAAGATTCACTTAGAATAAAGAAAAGAAGTGACACAGGCCTAGGTTTACCTTGTTGTTGTTTTTTTGTAAAAACAGAGGGAACTTTTATTGAAAGCAGCATATTTCATCTTTAAAAAAATCTCTTGGCTGTTCTACCCCTCTCCGCTCAAGCAAACTGTAACTAAAATGACTCTAGGCTGCACTTCCAGTAATAACATATATATAAAAAAATTACTAAGGCTGAGAGGTGTCAACATTAAAAAAAAGTAAGAAAGGAAAAAAGAAACATTGCCCCAAATAATTATATAAAAAAGGCGGCATTGGATAGTCAGGAAAGCGAGTGAGAATCTCCTTCATATGCCAGGCACTTAGTGTTTGTTGCTCCTATGTTTGGATATGTTGGGAGGTGCCAGAAGGCCTGACAGACTGACAGGACCAGGAGGAGACAGAAAAAGACAGAAGTTCTGCCTAATAAATATACTGGTTCCTCAAAGACTTAAGAAGAGGACAGCATGTGGTGGGAGATAAGGAAGGGGCCTCCTTTCCAGTGTGGGAGGACACTAGATTGTGCGCAAGGGCCCACTTCCATGGAAATGGCAGGGATACAGCCATGGATAGAAAACACCCAACTCTTGTCAGATGGGGCTATCCACCCAGGGCAGGTCATGGTCCAAAGCATCCTGGGTCAAGCCACTTACATGGGAGAAGGTTGGCAAGCTCAGAAATGGTCCAAATGTGGAATGACGGAAGATGTCTGTAGCAGGAAGCTCCATCATCTACAGAAAGGGATACAGATTTGTATGTATGGAAGCCGCCAGACTCCCCAAAACATCAGGGCCTTTTTCTCACTTCAGACATCCCAGGGCCTTCACCCTGAACCCTGTGAACCGCGCAGAAGCATAGAAACCCTCCCCACCCCTTATGGTGTGCTCCCTCCCCAAGTTAAAGAGTCTCCCTTAGAAGAACCTGCCTGTGCTTTTTTAAGAAAAAGGATTCAAGAAGGAAAGGATGGGCAAAAGGGAAAGTTAGATGTGCCATGACAGAGAAGTCCCAATCCTTGCCACAGTCTTCCACTGGTAAATCTGGCCTGTGGTAGTGAGTCCCCACACCCCCTTCATCTCTTGGATGTCATGAATTAGCCCTGTGGGTAGTTGGAGGTAGAACCTGGAGGAATGCAGCCTGGTCAGGCGCAGGGGATTGGGACCTTGGTGAAGAGGCTGCAGATCAAGAGGAATGGTGTCCACAACCTCTGACAATCAGCTTTAAGAATCCATGGTCCCTTTGGGGTTCAACTCTTAGGTCCCGTTTGAGAGTCTGTAACAGTCAAAATGCCAAAACGAGGTTTCAGCTAATACCGAGCTCCGGCAAGAGGGGCTAGAGCATCCCTGCTCACGCCTTGCTTTCCGATGGGCTCTCTCCAAGCATGTTGGCGATCTCACTGAAAGACGGACGGTCCTTCGGGCTGGCAGACCAGCAGCGCTGCATCAACTTATACAGCTTGGAGGGGCAACCCTCTGGATGGGGAAGCTTCATCTTCCCAGACTGTAAACCTAAAGATGGAGAGTCAAAGCAGAGAGTGAGAACCAGCAAAACTCATATCCCATATATTGCTGAAGGCTTTCATGGCCAGAATCACTGGGTTGCTGTGAGTTCTCCAGGCTGTATGGCCATGTTTCCGGGCTGTATGGCAATTGCACGATTCACACTTGCCTCAAACAGACAAGAGTTCTTTCTCCCACCCTGGACATTCCACAGATATTTAAACCTCATTTGCCTCACAATCTGTTTCCAACAGACCTCACAATCTCTGAGGATGCCTCCCATAGATGTGGGAGAGAATACTTCTGGAACATGGTCATACAGACCGGAAAGCTCACAACAACTCATATCCCATACTTTGAAAGTAGTATGCATTTAATACTAATTCAGCACTAAGCACCTCAACATGAGTACAGCCTCTATTTTTACTTGCCTTCAAGCTGTATGTTAGATTCAGTGAAACTTCTTACTATATTCCTGTTCCTCTCCAACCCAGATCAGCTCTGCTTAGGCCAACAAGAAGCTTTATAACTAAGACTGAGGGGGGAAGAATTCCCATTCTCAAGCAATGGCCAAAAACGTATTTCTTATTCTGTGAACCCTGCACTAAAGTATGGGGTAAACAAGGTGCAAAAAATAAAGGCTATCACTTTTATTAATTCCACACAATGATTAGTCCTTGTCACCCTGATAAGATCTGCATAAATTTGCATCTGAGAAAAAGAAAGCAAAAAGCACACTTTATTTTTCAAGTTTTGTAGCAAGCTGTATGTTAGAAGGGCCATTCTTCTTTCAAAGACCAACAGTTTTTATAAGTACTTGCATTAAAAGAAATATTTATCTGTATTCAGTGAATAGATATCTGTAAGATAAAATTCCCAGGAAAGTAGTTACACTGCTCCTTCCTATTTGCACCATGCTTCTAGTCCCATGTAAACATCTTTTCCTTCCTTCTTTGTCTTTAGTCCCTTTTTACTGAGCCAAAGAGCTTGCCATGAAGCACGCAATACCCAGGGGATTGTGCATATTTTGCTAGTTAGAGAACAAATCACCAGCGATCCGTCCACATACCTGCTAGCACCTCTTCATCTGCCAGCTTGGAATAGGGCATTTCCCCCAGTGTGAATATTTCCCACATGACAACCCCAAAGGACCACACATCAGACTTTGTAGAGAATTCATCCTCCAAGGCAGCTTCTGGGGGCATCCAGCGGAGGGGGATCCAGGTTTGGTGGTAATGATAGTATTCGCTGATCACAGGGAAGGAAACAGCAGATCAGCTTTGCACTAGACACAACACACTGCTCCCAGCCCAGCCACACAAGGGAGACCTGCATGACTCCTCACCTGTTGTAAACATCCTTGCTGAGGCTCAGGCTTGACACCTTCACCTGCCTTTGTGCGCTGACAAGGCAGTTGCGAGTTGCCAGGTCTTTGTGTATAAATCTGTTGTTGGAGAGATGCTCCATGCCCAATGCCACTTGGCAGCAGAAGGAAACCTGCAGAGAAAAGACAAGCACCTGCTCTAATAAATGCTATAATCAATGTCAGGATCCTGCAACTGGCAGGGAGAAGAGCGGAAGTGACAGGCTGCTAGTGTGTTTCCCACACTGTACAGTACTGTCAATTTTCCTGAGACTATTAAAACACTGTGCACTACATACTAAACTCTCTACTGTATTGCAGCCTCAGAGATAGATTTCTCAAATCTTTGGTAGTAGAGACTGTGTTTTTTCTGTGAGTCCAAGGATTATACTTTGAATCAGAAACAGTTCTAGAGAAAACTGCTATAGAAACTCCAAGCATTAATGTGATTTCCATATTGGCAACCCAGAAATCTGTAACTTGAAATGTTTTTTTATTCTTTTTATGAGACTGGTAATAAGTTTGGTTACTGTCTTCTGTACTTTTTATCTGGAATGTTCTGTATAGTTCAAAGTTCTGTCACAGTATTTGGTTAGCACAATAAACATATTGAACTTGAACATATTAATGACGGATACATATTTTCCTCTAGGCATCTCCACAAGTTTCCAGATTATATAACCTATTAATCACAGCCAATCTGGCTAGTCTAAGGTATGATGGCAGCAGTAGTTAAACAGTATTTGTATGCCACTCCAAACTGCCTGAGCAATGCTCATTATTATCTTTTAAGAGAGAAAAGGTGCAATGAGGATATAACAACAACAACAAATAATGCCATCATTGCCCTCTTAGGACACTGGCTCTACATCATCACCTCTATCACAATTAAAGAAGGTTCTCTACATTTTGATGCTTAGAGATCTCCTGGTGAAGAAATGCTTTGTCACTTTACCTTCTGTTTTGTGCTAATGGGTTGAGGCTTGAGTTTCTCATCTTTAGATCTGGAAATCCTTAGGAACTGCTTCAGGTCTCCCTAGTAGGAAAAAAGTGCTGATTTCAGAAACACACAGGAAACAACCTGACAGGCAGAGCAATCATTATCTCTACCCAGGCATGGTTACATCTTCTCTGGTGTACAAAGCTAATCACAAAATTGTGTATATTATTACTTCAGTCTAGATGCAAGTATTTCATATTGATGTAGATACATGATCTTTATTTACTTCTGAGTATTCTACTTACAGAAATTGTTTTACAGTCCTTTATCCTTATCTTTGAAAAATTGTAAGTAACTATGCGGTGTGCATTTCTTTTAGACATAAGACAACTTTGGTTGTAGAACTAAAGCTCTCTTTTTGCAGCTAATTCAGGTTCTAGTCTAAAGGGGAAGAACTTCTAAGCTGCTATTTAAGCTGCTTCCCAAGTTAACAACAAAAGCATCACAATTGGAAACATCACTCAAAGAGACATATCTCTGTTGTGTATCCAGTTTTACCCAAGGCCTTTTGCTGACAACTGTGTCGATCTAAATCAGCGTTTCTCAACCTGGGGGTCAAGACTCCTGGGGGGAGGGTCACAAGGGGGTGTCAGGGATGTTGCCAAAGACCATCAGAAAACATATTATTTCTGATTGTCTTAGGAACCCCTTTGGCAGAGAAGGCTGAAAATCTCACTGCCTCTCCTCTTCCTTCTTGGAAACAGACGGTGAATCCCCTCACCCAAAGTCCTCCTCCTCTTGTGATTGGCTGGCCACTCAACCAAGGGGAGGGGCTGATTCTGAGACTCCAAGCACGGAGGGGAGAGCAGGCGTGCTCGGTGCATGGCAGCGTGGTGTGAATGCATGGTGAGGGAGAGCGTGTAAGGCTGGAGGGAGGCTCACGCCAGCGAGTCCCTTCAAGGCACCAGGAAAAGTGCCCGCATGATGTGGGATTGAGAGAGGAGCAGCAGCAGAAGCATCTTAGGTAATTGTAACACTATTTATTAGGAAAGAGTCTGTCTTTACTTTTGTTTTTTTTATTAATGCTTCCATTAGAAAATGCATAAGGATGTGGATGAACTACAACTCTCACATGGCAATGTCAATCCCCCCAAACCCTGCCTGTATTCACAGTTGGCCACGTTGGGTCTGTGTGCCCAGTTTGGTTTAGACCCATCATCAATGCGGGTTACAGGGTTATCTGGATGCAGGGAGAACTACAATTACCACCATGTTGGGTCAGTTCCCCCAAACCCCACCAGTTTTCAAAGTTGGTTATATGGAGTATTTGTGCCAAGTTTGGTCCCGATCCATCAGTTGAGTGCACACGGCTCTGTCAATATGGGTGAACTATAATTCCCAACCTATGAGGTCTGTCCCCTAGAAACCCCACCAGTATTTGAAGTTTGGAATGTTGGGTATATGCAGCAAGTTTATTAGTTCCATTATCAGTTTGGTACAGAGTGCTCTGAGTGGCGGTGAACTACAACTCCCAGAACTCAAAAACAGCCCCCCTCCCAACCCCATGAATATTCAATGTTGGCCATGTAGGTAGTGTGCCAAGTTTGGTGCAGATCCATTGTGGGCTGGGTTTAGCATGCTCTTTGCAGGTTAACTATAAATCCCAGCAACTGCAACTCCCAAATGACAAAATCAACCCACCCCCAACCCCACGAGTATTCAGATTTGGGCGTATCGGGTATTTGTGCTAAATTTGGTCCAGTGAATGAAAATACATCCTGCATATCAGATATTTACCTTATGGTTCATAACAGTAGCAAAATTACAGTTATGAAGTAGCAGCAAAAATAATTTTATGGTTGGGAGTCACCACAACATGAAGAACTGTATTAAGGGGCCATGGCATTAGGAAGGTTGAGAACCACTGATCTAATTGATTCTCTTCCTGGCCTTTGCCAGGAGAGATGACAGCCCGGATTCAACTGATATAAAATCAAACAAAAATATCTCTTGCAAACATGGAAGGTTCTCTTACCAGATCCACATATTCCAGAATCATATAGTGAGGTTCCGCTTCCCGACACAGGCCAAGAAGTCGCACCACATTGCTGTGGTTCAGTTTGCCAAACATCTCAAATTCTCGCCTGAAGTCCAGCTGCAGTTGTTCATCCCTAGTCTGGAGACTCTTGACCAGAACAAGCACCTCAGTTTCACTGTCTTCAATGCCTTTTGCCTTGGCCAGGAAGACTTCTCCAAATTCCCCTTTTCCTGAAAAGAGAGGAGACCTGGCTGCTATACTTCACAGCACATACACAACAACCCTGCAGAACACAAGCTTCATATCTGAATATTGCACTTGGATATTCACTAAAGCCAGAATTATTCATAATAATAACTTCTCTAGTAATATTTAGGTCCTCCACCATAATTCTATGGTATGCTAGGCCCAGAGGTTAAACAATTTAATGGAATTCGCTCATATCTGTGGTTTTGGGTAACTATGATCTGGCCAGGAATGTATCCCACATGGATAGTGGGGTCAGACTGCATGTTATTTGATTTAGCATAAGCAAATTTAAGTGACTGAACAAAACTTAAACTAGGGATTTCCTCTCCCTGTCCAAAATCAGATCAGAGCCTTACAAAAGCATTATACCAGAACTGGTCCATGAAGAGAAGGTTGAGATTAATTTTTGTGGACATGTGTGAAGGGCCAAGGAAGAGCCACACTAGAGGACCATGGTAGTATCAGGTGAGCTAGCCTGCCCTGACTGAATTAACAGAGAGTAAAGTGATGCATACCCAGAGGAGTGATTGTCTGAAGATTGGAGCGAGGGAAGTGCATCTTATCACCAGCACTGTGCCTCTTGCTGGCTGCAGAGCTGCTGCCGAGATTGTTCAGAGCGACTTCTTCCTGGATCTCAGCTGTAGTCTGTCCATTTTGCATCAGTGTGCCCCCTGAAAGAAAAACATGGGCTTTAAAAAAGACCACCTCCTGTGCATTTTGTATCTTAAGTTTGGGATTTGAAAATGTCACAACTATTAGCCTTTCGAAGTCAGGGCTTTATTTCCTGGCAAAACTACTTCTTGCAAAACAGCTTCTCCTTGTCGCTAGAGGGCAATAAAACCACACAGTTCAGTGAAACAGTTACATTCTCTGAGGAATAGACAGATTTCAAGTTGGCAAAGCAAAGAGAGCAAACCAGAGAGACCAGCCAGGAGAGAAGCGGTACCCCTCTTTACACAGAGATATTATTTCTTGCAGTTTATCCGCAAAGCCGGAGAAGCATTAAATAGCCCCCAAGACCAGCACTAAGGTAATCTACATTACGTCTTGCCAAGGAAGCAATTGAATTAATTACTTCCAATTAAGCCTGATTACTATGAGATTTTCAAAAGTTATTTGCAGAGCAAGATTAATTATTTCCAATTAATCCAAATTATTATGGGGTCTTTTATTACAACCAAAGGAGGACAATAAGCTGTAAAGGGCAGCCTTCAGCAGCCAAGAGTGGCTTTATGCCCTCCAAAACAGAAAACGGCACACTTGGGGCATGTGATTAGTCAAGCACTAATTAGGCAGGTTGTCCATCCAGGTTAACATTCAGCTTCCAATGCAGAATACAAGAAACTGGAGGAACTGAGGATCTTGCATGAATATGTGAGTATTTCTGGCAGCTTTAATCTATGCATGATCTATGCATGATTTCCCAAGTTTACTGATGAGATTTGGAGGGTGTATGTGTGTTAAACTCCAGCAAAGGATCACCGCCTTGTCGGGGCGCTGGAGCTTGAGCACCTCAATGATGTCATGAGCGAAACCGTGAAGGGCCACCCAAGACGGGACGGTCGTGGCAGAGAGGTCAGACCAAGCGTGATCCCTGGGGAAGGCAACGGCAAACCACCCCAGTATCCTTGCCAAGAAAACTAAATGGACCAGTACAACCAGAGATATGTCGGTATGCCATTGGAAGATGGGACTCCCAGGTCGGAAGATGGCCAAAATGCTACTGGGGAGGAGCAGAGGATAAGCTCAACTAGCCCCAGATGTGATGACGCAGCTAGCTCAAAGCCGAAAGGAAGGCTAGCGGCCGACGGTACTGGAGGCGAACGACGAATCCGATGCTCTAAAGATCAACACACCATAGGAACCTGGAATGTAAGATCTATGAGCCAGGGCAAATTGGATGTTGTTATTGGTGAGATGTCAAGACTAAAGATAGACATTCTGGGGGTCAGCGAACTGAAATGGACTGGAATGGGCCACTTCACATCAGATGACCACCAGATCTACTACTGCGGACAAGAGGAACATCGAAGAAATGGAGTAGCCTTCATAATTAATAAGAAATTCGCTAAAGCGGTGCTTGGATACAACCCAAAAAATGACAGAATGATCTCAATTCGAGTGCAAGGAAAGCCTTTCAACATCACAGTGATCCAAATATACGCCCCAACCACAGCTGCTGAAGAAGCAGAAGTAGATCAGTTCTATGAGGATCTGCAGGACCTACTGGATAATACACCAAAAAGAGACATTATTTTCATTACAGGAGACTGGAATGCCAAGGTGGGAAGTCAAATGACAACTGGGATCACAGGCAAGCATGGTCTGGGAGAACAAAATGAAGCGGGACGCAGGCTGATAGAATTCTGCCAGGAAAACTCGCTGTGTATAACGAATACTCTCTTCCAACAACCTAAAAGACGGCTTTATACATGGACCTCACCAGATGGTCAACACCGAAATCAGATTGACTACATCCTTTGCAGCCAAAGGTGGAGGACATCCATCCAGTCGGTGAAAACAAGACCTGGGGCTGACTGTAGCTCAGATCACGAACTTCTTATTGCCCAATTTAGAATAAAACTAAAGAGATCAGGGAAAATACACAGACCAGTTAGATATGATCTCACTAACATTCCTAGCGAATATACAGTGGAAGTGAAGAACAGATTTGAAGGACTAGATTTAGTAAACAGAGCCCCAGAAGAACTATGGACAGAAGTCCGCGACATTGTTCAGGAGGCGGCAACGAAGTACATTCCAAAGAAAAAGAAAACCAAGAAGGCAAAATGGTTGTCTGCTGAGACACTGGAAGTAGCCCAAGAAAGGAGGAAAGCAAAAGGAAACAGTGAAAAGGGGAGATATGCCCAGTTAAATGCGCAATTCCAGAGGTTAGCCAGAAGAGATAAGGAACTATTTTTAAATAAGCAATGCATGGAAGTGGAAGAAGACAACAGAATAGGAAGGACAAGAGACCTCTTCCAGAAAATTAGAAACATTGGAGGTAAATTTCAGGCAAAAATTGGTATGATAAGAAACAAAGATGGCAGGGACCTAACAGAAGCTGAAGAGATCAAGAGAAGGTGGCGAGACTATACAGAAGATCTGTATAGGAAGGATAATAATACCGAGGATAGCTTTGACAGTGTGGTGAATGAATTAGAACCAGACATCCTGAGGAGTGAGGTTGAATGGGCCTTAAGAAGCATTGCTAACAACAAGGCAGCAGGAGACGACGGGATCCCAGCTGAACTGTTTAAAATCTTAAAAGATGATGCTGTCAAGGTGATGCATGCCATTTGCCAGCAAATATGGAAAACACAAGAATGGCCATCAGACTGGAAAAAATCAACTTATATCCCCATACCAAAAAAGGGAAATGCGAAAGACTGCTCAAACTTCCGTACAGTGGCCCTTATTTCTCATGCCAGTAAGGTAATGCTCAAGATCCTGCAAGGAAGACTCCAGCAATACATGGAGCGAGAGTTGCCAGATGTTCAAGCTGGGTTTAGAAAAGGCAGAGGAACGAGAGACCAGATTGCCAATATCCGCTGGATAATGGAGAAAGGCAGGGAGTTTCAGAAAAACATCTACTTCTGCTTCATTGACTATTCTAAAGCCTTTGACTGTGTGGATCATAATAAATTGTGGCAAGTTCTTGGTAGGATGGGCATACCAAGCCACCTTGTCTCTCTCCTGAGGAATCTGTACAAGGACCAAGTAGCAACAGTCAGAACTGACCACGGAACAACAGACTGGTTCAAGATTGGGAAAGGCGTACGGCAAGGCTGCATACTCTCACCCAACCTTTTTAACTTGTATGCAGAACACATCATGCGATGTGCGGGGCTGGATGAATGCAAAGCTGGGGTGAAAATTGCTGGAAGAAACATTAACAACCTCAGATATGCAGATGACACCACTCTGATGGCCGAAAGCGAGGAGGAGCTGAGGAGCCTTCTAATCAAGGTGAAAGAAGAAAGCGCAAAAGCCGGGTTGCAGCTAAACGTCAAAAAAACCAAGACTATGGCAACAAGAATGACTGACAACTGGAAAATAGAGGGAGAAACCGTGGAGGCCATGACAGACTTTGTATTTCTAGGTGCAAAGATTACTGCAGATGCAGACTGTGGCCAGGAAATCAGAAGACGCTTACTTCTTGGGAGGAGAGCAATGTCCAGTCTCGATAAAATAGTGAAGAGTAGAGACATCAGACTGGCAACAAAGATCCGCCTAGTCAAAGCCATGGTATTCCCTGTAGTAACCTACGGATGTGAGAGCTGGACCTTAGGGAAGGCTGAGCGAAGGAAGATCGATGCTTTTGAGCTGTGGTGTTGGAGGAAAGTGCTGAGAGTCCCTTGGACTGCGAGAAGATCCAACCAGTCCATCCTCCAGGAAATAAAG
Source organism: Anolis sagrei (assembly GCF_037176765.1). NCBI lineage: Eukaryota > Metazoa > Chordata > Lepidosauria > Squamata > Anolidae > Anolis > Anolis sagrei. The sequence goes on along the minus strand of NC_090021.1, from coordinate 25,516,606 downwards.
CCCGATTGCTCACTGGAGGGAAAGATATTAGAGACAAAGTTGAAGTACTTTGGCCACATCATGAGGAGACAGGAAAGCCTAGAGAAGACAATTATGCTGGGGAAAGTGGAAGGCAAAAGGAAGAGGGGCCGACCAAGGGCAAGATGGATGGATGGCATCCTTGAAGTGACTGGACTGACCTTGAGGGAGCTGGGGGTGGTAACGGCCGACAGGGAGCTCTGGCGTAGGCTGGTCCATGAGGTCACGAAGAGTCGGAGACGACTGAACGAATGAACAACAACATGTGTGTTAAAATAACATTCTAACCATACTTCTGTTCCTTAGGGAAATCTCCCCTTACATCTCCTCATTTCCAGAACTGCCTATCTATTTTTACTCTTTAACTCATCTTCCTTTTTTTAGCACATAAGAGGATGCATCCCCTTATGCCACAATGTTAGGTTAATCGAAGTGCATTCTTTTTTGGAGTTACAATATACTTTTTTTTTTCTTATGGCAATCATTTCTACCTTTGTTTCTGGTGACTAAATGTATCTTTTCAAGCAGTGAAATCATGTACTAAAAGACAATTTTAAATAATTCAAAGGACTGACATTCTCTTCCTTTCCAACCATAAGGTATTTATTTATTTATTTATTTTATTTATTTAAATACTTATATACCGCCGTTTCTCAGCCTAGCCGGCGACTCAACGCGGTTTACAGCATAATATAACAGTCAACAATATACAGTTAAAAGCATAAAAAACATAAAAACACAATTTATACATCAATAACCAATCCAGTTCAGCTCTTAACTAAAAACGTGATCCTGTTCGTCGTCATATTGCCAGTCCTTTAGTCAATTACCATTCTTTGCATTGAGTTAACCAAATGCCTGCTTGAACATCCAGGTCTTCAATGTTCTTCGGAATGCCATCAATGAAGGGGCTGATCTTACCTCCAAGGGCAGGGCGTTCCATAGCCGCGGGGCCACCACATAATTATTTGTGTTCTGTTGACTATTTAACTATGCCTAACATATAAAATGGTCTCCTGCCTTGTTAAGTTGCTCAATCTTCCACTGATAAAAGACGCCTGTGAGCCTAAATTTACACTTGGATTAAATATTTTTAAATGGAAGGTCTAACTTTCTGTGCTTTGTTTGCAGTATGCCTAGGGGCAATTCTCAGTTAAACTTAATACTGCCTGATAAAGCCTCATTTGAATGGCTATAGAGTCTCCTCCTCATCAATTACATTTCAAAACATTAAGCAGACAATATGACTGGAAGCCCCCAAGTCAGGTTTCTGCCCCCTCTCTCACTTTCATCATGACTCCCCAAACATTTGTGGGTTTTTTTTTTATAACACCTGGCTTAACGTGACTCAAAGCATTCTGGAAATCTCTGAAGTTTGCATATGTCTTTGTGTTCTTTTGGTTGAGCTAATAAAAGGTATTTGAAGCCAGTGTGAGTAAAGTGTTTTGAGTGCTTGATTAGGACTCTGGAAGACCAGAGTTCAAATCCCTGCTCAGGCAGGAAAAGCAATCGCATGACCTTTGGCAAGTTGCACTCTCTCGAGGCACATCTACATTGACCACTTAAGTCAGTTTCACACCGGTATTGAACAAAGTGGCATGACTGTGTAGATAATTACACAGGAAATCCCAGAACCAACTTGAAGTCTGTATACTAATTACATAAACCACAGAGCACTGATGTTCACTAAGGGTTTTCTTTCGCATGCTTTTATAGATGTTTGTTGTCTAGCTTCGAAGTGCATGAAATCGTTAGTGCAGATGGCCTACGTCTCAGAGGAGGGTGAACACAAACCTCTTGTGAAACCGTGTTAGGTTTGCCTTAGAATAACTTTTTCATTGTAAATTACTGGAAGGCATTTAACAACTGCAATAATAAATTGAGATGTCATGTTGAAATCTCCACAATCCCTTAAAATTCAGTGTAGAAATTACTACTTTCTAACTCTCTAGGTCCAGTTTTAGGTTCAGATTACAGGCTTTAAGACACCAGAAATGTTATATTTGAAACCTTTAAGAAATCTTTGGAGGGATGCGGTTCAGACCTATTGGTTTATTCTTCATCTATAATCTCTACAGCATCATCCCTTGATTTACTTCATTTCTCCTACTTAATCCTTCACTATTTCAGATAGAGGTGCACGCCTCACTTCTTCCGCAGTAAAACCAGAAAAAAACCATTCATTCATCTTTTATCACAAGCGCTTTATACAGAATGCAACAGACTTTAATTCCATTCCTGGCTAGGTTCATGACACTGTATCTTACCATTCAGGCACTCCATCTCTGGCTCCTCTCCCTCGGGCTGCTTCTTTAGCCTCTTGGCTTTTCTTCTCTTTTTGCAGTAAAACATGAGGCCCAGCACAATGATGATGTATGCCACTGCAGCACCAACAGACAGCCCTATGGTCTGGATCATTTTATAGGGAGTGTGGGTGTTGGATGCATCACCCCGCTCTGTCATGGGTTTGTCTGGAAGTTAAGAGGCCAAATTTACATGAGAGAAAGGAACAAAATATTGCCCTCTTGTCATAGCAATGTGTACAAGCAGACTATGTAGAACATATCATACAATCATAGAGTTGAAAGAAACGTCGTGGGCAATCTCATGCCCAACCCCCTTCCAAGAAGCAAGAAAATTGCATTCAAAATACCCCTGATAGATGGCCATCCAGCCTCTGTTTAAAACCCTCCAAAGAAGGAGCCTCCACCACATAGAGTCAAAGAGTTGGAAGAGACCTCATGGGCCATCCAGTCCAACCCCCTACCAAGAAGCAGGAAAGTCACATTCAAAGCACACCCAACAGCCATCCATCCATCTTCTCTTTAAAAGCCTCCAAAAAAGAGCCTCCGCTACACTCCGGGGCAGAGAGTTCCACTGCTGAACAGCTCTCAGAATTAGGAAGTTGTTCCTAATGTTACAACCTGATAAACAATGGGTTTGCCATATCCGCAGGGATTTGGTTCCAGGATCTGCAATGGATGTGGAAAACACAATCATACCCCATATTATTAAATAGCAGCAACATGAACACACCCACCAAATTCACATCACTAAATTTTACTAATATGGGACATAACAACCTGTGGTTTCTGAAAAATGTGAATCTGGGGGTGGTGGGTGGGGAGAGGCACCAAACTTTTTGTTTGCTTCTTCTGATTATAGAATTAATCTGAGAACCGTCCCTCCATCAAATCAGCAATGGCATCATGTGATGCCATGTCAAGAGGATATAAACTAGGAAGCTTCTCAGTCTTGGATAATTAAAGGAACTAATTGGCATAATTAGAAGCAAACCTTATAAAATATCCTGGGCTACTTCAAACTAATGGCTACCAAAATAAACCAGTCTTATCCAATCTAGAAGCTTCCAGATATGTTGGATTACAATGCTCATCGCTTCCTGCACCACTGGATTGACTGAAATTAAAGACATGCGAAGGCGGCTGGGTTAGGGAAACTCACATATAGGGATATGGCATATTTTCACCCTACTGCCTCATATTTGCTTCTTCGAGATTCTGAGAAATGCAGAAATCTTCCCACAGAGGCCATTTGCTTAAATTCAAAAGGCAGCAACTGAGCAGCATAAAAATGTATGATCTCTTACCCACAACATGGAGAAAAGCTTCATGATGTTTGATGTTGCAACTATTGCCTGCAATGCAAGTATATTTGCCAGAATCCTCAGTGGTGACATCATATATTACCAGAGAGCCATTGGCCATAATTTGGATCCTGCAAGAAAGAACAGGGAAGGAATCATGGTAGAATAGGAAATTGGCAAGGAATCGTGGTAGAATCGCCCGCTCAATCAGTCAACCAATCTAGATAACCCAAGGCACTGTTTTACAAGCAGAATCCACCTCCATCATCGAAGAGCTTCTGCAGAAAATCAGCCTCAGGTTACATAAAAAAGCCAGCCAAAGCAAACTTTACAGTGAAAAACAAGCCCTTTCTTTTCCCAACCCTGCCTCCTAGCCATTAACCCAGACGGATAACTGAAGGCAGGGCCTTCTTAGACCTAAATACAGCAATGAGTCAAAAGCAGAGTACAAGTAAACAATATGAAAATTATTCCAAAATAAAACAAAAGGTTAAGAATAGGGTGCAAGTTCATGGCATCCAGTCTCCCAAAAAAAACCCTGGACAACTCTCAGTAAACGTAGCAACAGCCCAAACAAATATTTCTGCCATCTCATCCAAAAATGTGTGGAGATATAGAATGCGGCATGACCTGGATTTATTTGCAAAGGCTGTAAACACTCAGGCTTTCCTTTAAAAAAATTGCCTAGCTTTTCTTTAGCTTTTAAATACTTTTAACTTTGAAGAAATCTTAATCTCTAGTTTTTGTTTCCCAAAAAGTTTCTAAATTGTGAAATCTTAAAAATTTAGGTCAGAAAAAGAAATGGATCAAAAACTATTCCATGCCATGTTAAAAAAAACACAATGCAAATATAATTCTATTAGCATAATTTATTCCAATTCATATAACTTAAACCAGACAAGCAACGCTTGTTCTTTACAGTTTGAGGGTAAAATACATTCACTATTTTCTTGCTGAAAATAAGATGCCAGAGAGTGAACTTGAATGCTTGCAAATATGAAGCATGAGCAATACTACTAGTAAGAGGCCTTCTCTCTCCCTTGTATGACTCTGAAGCATGCTCTATATGCATCTGCTTGGCTGTTTAATCAATTCTAAAAACTGGTTATTGTGGCCTACACTTCTAACAATGAGATGATCCTTTAATTGCCTGCCTATTGTGTTTGCAACTGGGGAGAGAGTTGCCACAGGGCAGGGAGTGCCTCTTTTCCCAAACATAGAAACAAAGAAAGCTAAAGAATGGCAGGCAGAAGATCTTAAAGGCTTGGAGATGACTAAAAGGGGGAAAGAGGTAGCCCCTCCCCAACCCTAAAAGCACAGGAGGCAAGAGAAGCATGGGGAGAGGAGAGAAAGGTAAGACAGAGGAACAGGGGTTTGAGAATTGGGCTTTGATGTTGGAGGCCAGGGTTTGAATCTTTGCTCAGTCAAGGAAGCTCACTGGGTGACCTTGGGAAAGCCACTCTCTCTCAACATCAGAGGACAGCAAAGGCAACCCCCCTCTGATCAAATCTTGCCAAGAAATTCCATGATAGGCTACCATAGGCTTGCTGTAAGTTTGAAACAATTTGAATGCACACAGCAATAAAGTGCAATAGAAAAAATATTACGCATTCACTTCTGATTCTTTTTCACGCTTATTTATTTATTTTATTTATTTATTTACAGTTCTTATATTCCGCCCTTCTCACCCCGCAGGGGACTCAGGGCGGATTACAGTAAACACATATATGGCAAACATTCAATGCCAGTTTGACAGACAACAAATATAGACAAATACACCAAGGCTATTTAACTTTTTTCTGGCCGCCAGGGGAGCTGCTGCTTTTCATCGTCCATCAGCGACACCGATGAAGTTCTTCCGCATTCCACATTCCCCGGAGTCTTCTTTCTTTATGGCCTCATAAATTAGTTAAATTCAGTCTCCCACACTTCAAGGTGGTACCTTATTTTCCTACTTGACAGATGCAACTGTCTTTCGGGTTGCAAAGGTCGACAATGGGCTACACAATGGCTGGACACCCACTCCAGCCCGGGCTGGCCTCGAACTCATGACCTTTTGGTCAGAGTGATCTTAATACAGCTGACACTCAGCCAGCTGAGCCACAATCCCGGTGCTTACATTTAGGATACTGACTTCAAGATTTGAGAATTCAGCATAAAATCACCAACATGTGTAAACTTAAAATATGAAGAGAATACTATGTATAGTACCTGCTTGAAGCTTCTAAGTACGACCCATCTGAGCAAAAGACACAACAGGATATAGTCAGACCGCCACATCTGCAGGTTTGACATTTGTGGATTTGATTGTTTGCAGATATGATTAAAAATGTTATCTCTGGGAATCTCTAGGTTCTCCAATGTGATTCTAAAGTCAGTTTCCACCAGAAATTGATCAGAATCGTATTGGAGGCCCTACCAGTTCCAAGAAAGAAAACCTATTTTTCTGAGAGAATGCCTTTCTAGAAATCTCAAGGTCACCAAGAGCAATTCTATTGTCAGCTTCTGGTATATGTTGACTATGGAGTTGTGCTGGTAGACCTAGAGGGTCCTAGAAAGGCATTCTCTCAGGTAGAAACAGTGATTTTTTTTTAACTTGAGGTTTTCTACTGTCACAAGAGTCTTGTGCCCCTAACACCAGAAAATGTGGAGGGTTGACTGGAATCTCACAGAACATTTATATCTGCCCCAACTTCACAGGAATCCTTTAGGACAGTATTTCCTACCATGTTTTGAGTCATAGGATCCCTTTGAGAAATCTGATGAAAGCTCTTAGACCTTTCCCCAGAAAAATATATATAAATGTACATTGGCAAAACATGGCACATAATTTTTATTGTATTAGAAACTGAGTTCTATTATAAAGATTCAACTCTAGCAAAGGAAGAATTCAAAGTAACTGCTTTATGGTTACTTGGGTGTCTTTGGACAGTGGTAGCATAAAGAGACTTTAAGTCAGGCTAATTTGAGAGGGAACAGGGACATACCTGGGTAAGAATTTGTCAGGCTCCACAATCCTGTCCTTCCCTTTCCACTGGATGTGTGGCATGGGGTCACCCTCAGCTTGGCACTGGAACATAGCTGTGTGTCCTGGATATACAGTTGTGTCATCTGGCTTCAGCTTAAAGCTAATAAAGACTACAAGGGAGAGAAAAGAGAAACCTTAACACAGCACATGGACTCTGGTGTCTCTTTCTTGTTTAACCTGAGGAGGATAGGATATCTGAAGTTGAAAAAGAACTGGCTAAGATATCCATATCTGAGTTTAGACAAGAGTTTTGACAATACTCCAGCTAGCCTGGCCAGTTTGATGAGTTCTGGGACACACGTATGCTGTTTATTTATTTCCCATCTTTCTCCCATTAAAAGATCCAAGGTAGCTCACCACAAATTAAAACAACCAAACCTATATTATACAAATTCTGGGTTGTTTTTTTTAAAAAAATCAAAACATTATCATAAAACCACATAGTTAAAAACAATTAAAAATGCATTTAAACAACAACTTAAAAAGCTGAAAGGACACCACACAATATTATAACACCTTTCTGCCGCATGAATTAAGAGCCAAAGACCTGCCTAAATAAAAATATTCAGCAATTTCAAACCGACTACGTCTATATACCTGTATTACAGAATTCTCGTTGTTGCTGTGACACACCGAGAGGTGGTCTACCAGACTTCCCATGGAAAGGAATGATGCCTTCCTTCCTTCACAAACCAAAATTGTATATTATTTTTTTCTTTTGTGAACAGTCCACATTGGGCTGTAAAGTGAGAGCTGCTGCCAACAGCTTTGGTCTTGAGTGGGTCACACTTTTGATGTTTTTCTCTGTTTATGACTGCATCTACACCAATGGTTCTCAACCTGTGGGTCCCCAGGTGTTTTGGCCTACAACTCCCAGAAATCCTAGCCAGTTTACCAGCTGTTAGGATTTCTGGGAGTTGAAGGCCAAAACATCTGGGGACCCCCAGACTGACAACCACTGATCTACATCATGGTTATAGTAAATGCTGAATTTCACAGTACTGACATGAAGATCAAAGAAGGCTATGTGCTTTATGGGAGATTGTCTAGCAGCTCTTTTGCCTACTGTTACCCTCTGATCTGTGAAGTCTGGTTAAAATCAACCTCTGTCATGGGTTCACAGGGAGTTGCCTTCAGCTATGTCAGAGTACTGAGCCATCTAGAATAGCAATGTATTTGCAATGACTAGCAGACAGTCTTTAGGATATCCCAGCTGTATCTGGAGATGTCAAAGACAAAACCACTGGGTTTCCCCCCCCCCCCTCTAAAATAGCTTGCAACTAGAAGCTTCTGAATAGCCACTTTCAATCTGATAATCAATTGGGACTGAGAGCAGTATGAGAGCACCATTTTAGCTCAGTGATTTGCATATTGGTAATCCCAAGTTCTACCCCATGCTTACCTGCGACTGTGAGCTGGACTGTTGCTCTTATCTCTCCTTGTGGACTGTTGGAAGCAATACAAGTATAGTTTCCAGCATCATTCCTTGTCACTTTTTGGAAGTGTAGGTTTCCACCACTGTGATGGACCCAATTTGGGAGGCTGCTCCCATCTGTGTAGAGGAGCAGAGAGGTCATTTAACAGCAGATTATAAATGGCTGATTCAAAACTAAGTACTATGTGGCTAAAATGAGGAAGTGTGTTCCCCTGGATAACTGGCCCTGGAACATCTCCTAAAGAGAGAAAGGACTGGGACCTTTCATGCCCCCTACGGAGGGAAGAAAGCAATTCTGCCCTGTCCCCAAAAATGATCAAATTCTGTTATGCCTCCCCGCTCCCAAATCCCATTCTCTCTCACAAACACACACTAAAAATGCAGAGGGATACTGCTGGTATAAAAAAAAAACTAAGAAAAGGTATTGCATAGTTCAGGGCACAGGGCATGCACTGGGGGCAATGCTCCATAGATCCCTGGGAAGGTTCACTATAGTTCCTCATCCCTGACAGTTCTTTGCACATGGAAATCTTTATAATTTAGAAATTAGTTTTAATCAATAATCTTAATTCTTTGTTTAATTTTTAATCAATGAAAGATGACAAAAATGATCAGAATAAACACAAAGTGCTATTGTCATAATTACAGATAGCACAAACCGGCAAAATGCAAAGTACCTGGCGTGGACCTCTCCACAAAAAGCTGAATGCTGAGAGACACCTTCCCTTGCAAAATCTATTAATAAACTATACAGTAAGCAGCCTCTCCCTCATACATTTTAAGCCTTTTCAGCATTCCTACTTACCAGATTTAATCCACTGGATTGTAGGTTTTTCCCGTCCTGTGGCTGAGCAGGATACAGTGGCCTCTTTATCAAACTCAACACACTGCAGTGGCTGAGGAGGAGGAGTAAACTTCAGCTTCTCTGAAATAAAAATTGCTCAGTCAGAGACATGAACCTGCAAGAAAGTGCTGCGGAAGCAATAAATGCTTAGGTCTCTTGCAACAGAACTCTCTCTTTGTGAGCCACACAAACAGTTTGGGCTAAGAGAAGTCCAATGATCTGCACAAATTCCCATTCTCAAGGTATCCCAGGAGTAGATGTGGGGTGGGGAGGATGCAGGCCAGACCATCAGGCAGATAATGCAATGTCAATCAGGTCAATAGACCTACCCAGGACATACACCCGTGCTTGTTCCTCAATACTCCCGGCTGGAGTGCTGCTCACACACTTGAATACTGTTCCATCATACACTTCCACGCTGTTAATACGGAGTGTCCCATTCTCAGCAATTTCAAAGCGGGAATCCTGCCAGAGACGAAAATAGCAAAGACCTGACTCATGTTGGTTTTCAAGTTCTCAAGCAAAAAGAATCCGTTTGAGAGGTGATTTTGAACAAATTATGCTCTAAAATGTTTCTGGCAGTCATCGACAACAGTTGGACTAGTTGATTTTCTCTTTTTTTGCCTTCAAGACGTATGGTCATCCTATCATAGGGTTTTTGTTTAAAAGCAATGCTTTTGGGTTTGCCTCATGTACAAAGGAAGAATTGTTTAATGCTACAGACAATACGGATGTTGTTGCCCATTTTTGGTTAAAAAAATTAGCCACTTGTGCTCCTTCCATTTTTATCAGTTTTATACTTATTTATGAAATGCTTTTGATATGAAATAAATAAATGGGTTTTTTGTGGCAAGATTGATTCAAAATAGGTTTGCTCTTGCCTTTCTTCAAGGATGAAAATGTATGACTTGCCCAAGGTCACCAAATACAAATCTCCAAATATTTTGCAACATTAGGCACTCTTACCACTACAACCATACTGAATACTGCAGATTTAGAATAAGGAAGAGACCACAGCCCAAATCCATTCTGCCATGCAGAAATGCACAATCAGAGCATTCCCAACAGATGGCCATCCAGCCTCTGTTTAAAAACCTGCAGGGAAGGAGACTCCACTGAATTCCCAGACAATAACATATTCCACTGTAAAAAGGTCTTACAGTCAGGAAGTTTTTCGTAATGTTTAAAAGTGGAATCTCTTTTCCTGGAGTTTGTAAAAAGATTTCACGTAAACATTTTTAACTACACTGACACTGTTTCAAATCCACGGTTCATCAGCAATTTAGACTATCCCTGATCTACTTCAAAGAGAATGGCAGAAAAGATGAGAACAACCCCATCCACCCCTCCCCCCAAATCTGTACCTTTTACCTCAAAAGACATGACACAGAAAGCTGAGGGAGTGCTTTACAGAAAACAGCACAAATGCTGGCAGCAGCTCCATGCCCGCAGGCAGAATTCAAAGAACCTCAGGTGCCCCTTTCCACCTGGCAGACTCACTCTTCACTAACAATTAGGTTCTAGTTCCTTCTTGTCCGCAACAGCAAGAACAGGCTCCATTTCTCGTAGCATCTCAGAGAAGGAAGGAGATTAAAACTGAGACTACAAACGAAAACCTATTTAGTACTATGTCAGACGCTGCAGCTTGTCTTCCTATTGTTGAATTTTTATGAAAGGGGTTTAATTGCATAATGGGATTAAGCCAGTTGGAACCAGAAATATAAAAACCACAAGATACATTCAGTCGTTATACTGCAAGACCACACAAGGGTTTAATTCAGCATGTGTATAAGAGAGGGAATTGAGATCCCAACTGGGAGCCACATTGCCAATTTAATTTAGTCTGACATAAATATGTGAGTTCCAGTTCTGGTCCCAGAACATATAGACACATGAGACACATGTGCTTGCATTCAGAAACAGAAGGGGATATGCAGACAGTGGCATTCACACTCAGCTACACATACGTGTGTAATTTTTCTTCTCCAAGTACAACAAAATCAAGATTAATTTGCAAACTTGGGGAATTTTTTTTTACATATTTAGAAGTTACACTGAGCTTTTCATTGCTCTGTTCTAGGTGTGTGTGTGTGTGTTGGGGGGGATCAGAATGTGGAAATCAGGAGAAAATTTTTCCTCATTTGTTCCCTCCACCAACCAACAGTAATCAAAACACATCCTTGGTATATGCATTCAAGAAACCACTGATCAATCAAAAATAAAGCTTGTTTGGTTTAAGGGGTTTATCTCAAGTCAATGGCCCAGCTCTGATGCTGTCCAGTCCTGTAAGGCTATGATTTTCCATCATCACGTTACACTCTTTAGTAGCCCCCTAAAAAATACAGACATTTTATGCCTATTCTATTCCAATGACCTTTGGAGTAACCTGTGGCCACTTAATAACAGAGCAGAGTCAATTTTTTAAAAAATCCACCAAAATGGTAGAAAGGATCACTGTAGATTACGCCCAAGGTCCTCTAAGGATGCAAAACTACACTAAATAGAACTCCAAGAGGAAAAGAATGTTTTTAGCAAAAGCAAGTCACATAAGTGATCCACACTGATATGGAAAGAAATGTTAATGCTTCTTAGCAGAGGGTTGGACTGGATGGCACACAAGGTCTTTCCTAACACTATGATTCTATGAAATCAACAGCTATAAAGTTATAGCAAAATGCAACAACAAATTGCATTAAAAGTCTCACCTCTGAAACAGGATTGCCATTGCGAAACCAGCTGACAATGGGCTTCAGAGAAGCTTCACTGAGACAGTGGAGATAGCCTGGTTTACCCTCTTCCAGACGACTCTCCTTGGGCTTTTCCACCCACTTGGGCATTGCTGGAATGGGGAGAAAGAGGGGGAAAGGATCCTATTTGATTCCATCATTGAAGTTTACCATAAGGATGCATCACCTACCACATATTCCACAATATTGTGGGATACTGACCAATTTTCATGGATTTCCTTGTGCTTTTAGAGATCCTCAAAGACAGAAATGAATTTTCAAAATCAATGGCCACACTAAATAATTCAAGGACTTCAGGAAATACTCTCCTTCCCACTTCCCCTAAAAGTAGATTGAGGGATTTAATAATACTGCTCTTTTTTACATTGGTCAGACTTCTCCAGGAATAATTCTGTCTCCACTTCTGGGTACCAGAATTCAAAGAGAATACTGACAAGGTGGAATTAGTTCAGAGAAGGGTGACCAAAAGGATAAAAGGCCTGGAAGCCAAGCTCTATGAAAAGTGGCTTAAAGGGCTGCGTATGTTTAGCTGGAGAAGTGATGCTTAAAGTAAAGGTTTCCCCTGAATCGTGTCCGATTTTGGGGGGAGGGGTGCTCATCTTCATTTCTAAGCCGAAGAGCCGGTGTTGTCCGTAGACACCTCCAAGGTCATGTGGCCAACATGACTGCATGGAGCGCCATTACCTTCCCGCAGAAGTGGTACCTATTGATCTACTCACATTTGCATGTTTTTGAACTTCTAGGCTGGCAGAAGCTGGGGCTAACACCAAGAGCTCACCCTGCTCCCCAGATTGTAACAGCCAAACTTTCAGTTCACAAGTTCAGCAGCTCAGTGGTTTAACCCGCTGTGCCACCAGGGGTTAAGTAGTGACATGGTAGCTTAAGTAATGATATAATAGCTCAGGGAGATAGGACAGTCTTCAAATAAATTATTATTATTATTATTATTATTATTATTAGCCATCCCCTGCCACTCATTGCTGTGGCCAGCCTGTGTATATGTGTGTGTGTGTTTGCATATGTGTTGTAATGTAATTTTATTTTTTGGCTTTTAAAGTCTCTTCTGCTGTGTTTTTCAGTGTTTTATGAGTGATGGTCACTCGTTGGCCTGATGGGTTTATTGTGTCCAAATTTGGTGTCAATTAGTCCAGTGGTTTTTGAGTTATGTTAATCCCACAAACAAACATTACACTTTTATTTATATAGATTATATTTGTAAGGATGATATATTGAGGAGGGAGCAAGCTTGTTTTCTGCTGCTTGAGATGCTAAGACATGGATCAATTGATATAAACCAAAAGAAAATAATCTATGGCAATTTGTCGGGATTGTATATTCATGCATGGCAGACAGGGGTTGGGACTGTTTTGCCTTCTCTGTTTTGTTGATTTCATTGAAAACATACTCTGCACCGTCTGTTAACTTGCTTACTGGCTACTGTGATGATCAGATTCTGTGTCTTTTCGCCGGCTTTGTTCGCTGCGTGACAGGTATACTGGCCAGCATCCTTCTCCACAATACTACTGAACACAAGGTCTTCAGCTTCTTGACGTACTCTGCCAGTGGTGGGAATTTGAACGTTGTTTCTCTCCCACCAAATACGGGGTTCAGGGACTCCTTGAGGGGCCACGCATGTCACACGCTGTTCTCTGTTGGCTATGAAAGTCTTTGGTTCAAAGGGGTGAGGGAAATCTTCAATTTCTGGAAAAATATAAGTGGACAATTCGGTACAATCTAGTGCTGTATGTTTGTGTTATGTGGTAGATATAGTACACCAAAATATGCATGCATCTGTAGACTACATTTTGGGGATGGGATTTTTTTTTTTAAAAAAAAACAAACTTATATTGCTACTGGGAAATATCCTGGTTTTGCAGGATGGAGAGTACAGGCGGACTAGGCTCCTCAGCTCTTTCCTACATGTAATTATACTGAGGTTTAGTTCAAACTTTACTTAACAAGGCAAGATGATTCTCAAGAAAGAAGCTCATACCTGCCAATTGCAGAGACGCCTCCAAGACAACAGGTTTTCCCCTCTGTCCACGAGCAACACATTTATAGACACCAGCACTACGTCGTTTCACCTGAGTGATCAATATGGAGCCATTGGAAAACACCACAGTCCTTAGAGAAGAGGGAGATATGAGGATTCAAGATCAATCACTGCATTTATATAGCACAGAAATATCTCCAAGTCAGTTCTCCTCATTCACACAGGAACTCCATGAAAATAAAAAAAACCAAAATTAAAGAAATTTCAGGTTCTTTTAACCTGAGAGAATGCCTCTTTAGGAATTTCTGTATTTTCCAACACTTCTCTACGGTCAGCCATGGACTAAGATATTGGATTATGTGACTTTATTGTTGACATGTTTTAGTGGGTGTTTTAATGTATATGTTTTCATTTGCTGTATATGTATTGTATGGCATCAAATTGTGTGTTTTTGTTCATCGCTCTGAGTGAGAAGAGCAGGATAGAAATATGGCAAATAAATAAATAAATTATAACCTCTGCTGGAAGCTGAATATTGGAGATTGGGGTGGATCATGACCTGTTAGGATCACAAACCATTGGGGGTATAGATTATGAACTGTTAGGATCACAACCTAATCGGGGTAGCAGTTTATTTGGTAATAGATGATCACTGGGCACGTAGATATTTTGTTTCTATTTGATGTTCACAGCAGATAAAGATGCAAACAGACTTCTTTTAAAGACAACGAGATTGTTTACTGATAATTTCATATATTTAAAGATACAGACACATTTCTTGTCAAGGGTTAAAAACCTCAAAACGTTTCAGAGTTTGTATCTTAAACTTGGAAACTTTAACAGTTTCTTCATAAACTATATCGCTTTGTACAGCTCTCTTTAATAAGAGTTTACTTTTAAAGAAAACGCAAGCCTCAACAGTTTAGAAGCTCCAAATACTGCCTTCTGCTCTCTAACAGTCTTCTACACTCAAGCTCACTCAAAGCTCAACACTGACTTCTAACAGGCTCAAGCATCAACTGACTTCTCTAATTGTCATCCTTTTTAAAACTGAACTTTCTAAACCGTTACTGCCAGTCACATGACCTGCAGCCCCTCCCACTGCTTTAGGTATATAGAGGTGAGTGTTTTTTGAACACTGCTATTGACAACAAACTACAAATAAAACAACATACTTCAGGTTATAAACTTGACATACTAATAAAATATTATTACAAAACAGACAAACATCAAATAGAGGAGGTCTGAGAAGGTTGTCTCCTCCAACACTGAACACATCATTCCATTGGAGGAGGTAGAGATTCCTAGAAAGGTATTCCCTCTAAAAAATATCCCAGGTCCTCCTGCATGACTGGGGGAAGCTGACCATAGAGTCACACTATGGTCACAAGAAATTCATAGAGAGAACATTTTAATTGAATCTGTGAATGATCAAATTTGCAAAGTCAAAACCACAAATTTGGAGGGATGACTGTAATACGATGTCCCATTAAGATTCTAATGCATTTATAGTTGAGCGAATGATGGTAGAAGAGTAGATTTGTACAAAGCAGGCTAGAAACAGTTTGGTCACAGAGCAAGAAAGCAGACCCAGTTTCCCACTGCCGTACTCATCATTTTGCCAATATCCAGAGTAAAGTAGTAGATACGGCTGCCTTTGACAAGTTATCATTTCTGTTAGAAGCCGTATTGTGGAAGACCACATTAGGTTCTTTGTTTTAGTCAGTACTAAGAGTGACTTACCTGCTCTGATTACTAACGGGGGTGTCTTCAAATAGCCACTCCTGTATGGGAGGTGGAACTGCTTGGAATTTGCAATGGAACATGGCCTCCTCATTCCTATTGACAATCTGGTTCTCGGGAACAACCACTGGCCGAGGGAAACTCTCATCTATCGTGAAAGAACAGAAGAGTATAGAAAAGGATGTGATTTAATCTCATTTTTCTTCCTTTATATCAAAATATCCCCAAACAATAGGTCGAAAGCACACAGGAATGTGAAGCTTTCAATCAATAAACATTCATCTTGTTAGATGGCTGCCTCCTAGTAGCCAACTACAACTTGAGTCTTCTGTGACCAGAGATGACAAGCATGTTGCCCTTCAGAGGCTTATGCACTGAAGATCCCATAGGACTCAGACAAACAAAACAAAAAAAACCATGTGAAGAGCTTAGAAGAGCTGCTGTTCAACAATATCTGATGAGCCACAAATTTCTCTTTCAAATATAATGTACAATGTTCTTTCTTGCATGCTTTTTTTGACGGGTCTTGCTCCTGTGTGCATATGTTTTTAAAGTGCTGTTCTTTTATTATCAAAATGGTAAAGGACAATTAATTGTTTCTTAAAAATAGATTTTATTAGATTTTCAAAATATAAATTGGATCCCACAAATCCAAAAAACAAAAAAACAAAAAGAAAAACATTGAGCCATGGCAGTTAAAGTGGTATCAAACAGCATTAATTCTACAATGTGGATACATCCAGAGTCTATGATAGCAATCACTTTTCTGATCAGTTTGGTTAGCTGAAATGAAACCCCAGAGAAATCAAGGGTTTTATTATTTCTGTTTTGGTTGGATCAACCTTAACTTCTTTTTATTTGTCCGAAAAGCTTTGCTCTGACTCCACTGTTAGTCCTTATATTTTATGATATGGTTTCATAATCTGTTAGCACTTTATCATTTGGAAATGTTTGCTGTAAATTTTGTTTTTTTCTCTAAGGAAGAAAAGAAAAAGCATCCAATTCCAGTTTTTATATTCCAACCCAATTCACACAGTACACACACATTTAACCATATAAAGTTGAAATACGACAGCTCGAGATGAAAAATGAACTGAACTATAGTCAACTCCTGGAAAATGCCTTCACAATGCCTTTTCATTATTTTACGAATGAGAAGAAATGCCTTTTCATTATGTTACAGAATGAGAAGAAACCACAGCTAGGGAGCTGAGGCACATCTTTACCATAGGCTGTGATTTCTCATCACCTTTATGAAAGCAAAGAGAAGCCCACTACATCTTAAACTGTGGGTTCTGATCCCTTAGCTCAATGTTGGGGTCGCAAAAAAAAATTGGCAACAGTAAAAAGGTTTTAGAATACTACTTTAGACATTACACAAATCTGTTAGCAACAATGTACAGTGGTTTCAGTGGACTCTGAAGAAAATGCTTCAGCTGTGCTTCAAAAAAAAGGTGGGGGGGGGTTCTATTTAGCAAGCCCTGCAAATGCAGATTTATGGTCAGTAAATGTTTGAATTTATACTTATTTTACATATCTATATACCTGGGGTTGCATAAAAATTTCTTGGGGTGAAAAGGGGTCGTGAGTGGAAAAAGTTTAACCCTTGCTTTAGTCAATCTACTAAAGTCAATCTTTAGTCAATTGAAAACTACACAAACTAGCAAACAATCATGTCTGACAATTTTAGTGATTTTAAGTTACAGTTATATGTTATTGTTTTTGATATGTAATGTATTTTTATTAGTATGTGAGGCATTGAATTTTTGCCAATTATTATTGAGTCCCCCTAGGGATGAGAAAAGCGGTATAGAAATGCAGTAAATAATAAATAAAATAAATCAGGACCCCAGAGCAAACTTCCAGAAGATCTTCCTTATGGTTAGAAAATGACAAGAGTACAACTCCCATTTACCTATGATGTTGAGAGTGAAGTTGTTGCTGCTGCACACAAAGCCCACAGCATTCCGAGCACAACAGTAATAAATGCCATTGTCATCCGGGCTGGCGCTTTTGAGAGTTAACGTCCGTTCCTTGTTGCTGACTGAGTAGATGGTACGATCATCAATGACCTGGGTGCCGTCCCGGAACCACTGACTTGTTGGGCTAGGAGACATAGATAGTTTGACAATTCTGAACCAGAAATAATTTCTTAATAACTTGCATTCTTTCTTATGTATTTTCTGCCAACTTAGCAGTTCGAAAACATGCAAATGTGAATAGATCAATAGGTACTGCTTCTGCGGGAAGGTAACAGCACTCCATGCAGTCATGACCTTGGAGGCATCTATGGACAATGCCGGCTCTTTGGCTTAGAAACGGAGATGAGCACCACCCCCCAGAGTCTGACACAACTAGACTTAATGTCAGGGGAAAACCTTTACTTTACTTCTACTGAAAATTAGAAAATTGAGCAGTAATCCTTGAAAATAACAGTACAGTATAAGACTTTATTGTGGTAAGAGGTAATAATCATCTTCTGTAACCACTTCTATCATCCTCCAATGAACAAAGCACAAGCAAAGCTATAAGAATAAAAATCTGTCTTCATTAGGCTTAAATACTTAATTTAGCAGTAATCATAACTGTAAATTAACCCGTAATTGGAAAGATTAGAGATAGTGTTGGGAGGGCAAAGAAAGCTAGCACAAAGCATGGGTTGCACACAACAGCGATTTCTTACCGTGGATGCCCATCAATGTGGCAACGCAAAACTACTGGAGCAGAACTCTGTATATCGTCCACTCTGGCTGGGTTCTTCAAGACAACACCACCTGTTTCAATCCCTGCCAAAATGAGGGAGGAGAGAGAAAAAACAAAGGCAACTTTAAGGCCGTTCCCTTCCCCAGAGTACTTTGGAAATGGAAGCCTCCAGTATAATCAGTGGCAGGTGTCAAAAGGGTAATTATAGGAATGAAATGTTGCTCTCATTTCCGCATGGCTGCTTTCGTTTGACATCAGAAAACACACAACTACATAGCATGATTTGCACTTTACATATGTATTATTCTTGCTCATACATAATTAAACACTTACATAGCTATATATTTGCATAGGATCAAGAAAAGTATTTTATACATCAATTTTAGGGATTCTGACAGTAAAAGAAGCTAAACAGACAACATTTCCACATTTAGTGTTAGCAGACATTGGTTCAAAGCAGTTTTATGTATATGTCTGATGATAAAGTCAGTTTAACCACTGTTCAAGGGCACAGATGCTGAGAGTAGGAGATGCTAATTTCAGACTAGATAGCAACAGCCAAGCACAAATGTCAGCTATGGTCTCAGATGTTTTCTACTTTGCACTGTGGCCAAGAAATCTCTATCCCTGGTAAGGCAATTAGGTATATAATGGTCAAAAGTAGCAGATATTTCAAAAAACAATCTCTAAAACAGTAGGGGATAGAAGTGAATTCTAGGCTCCCTTGCCAAAAAGTCTGTAATTACAAATGCTTCTGTCACATGCAGCCTTTGCTCTTGTTTCAAAGAGTCTTGGGACATCTCCAAAGCAGGCCCTCTGTACCAAAATGACAAGCAAATAGGCAGCAAGTGGAGGTTATTGTATGTGTTATCTGATCACACTTCAACAGCACAGCTGGGCTGTACTAATGAGGTTGTCACATCCTTATGACCTAGTGCAGCAGAGGTGTGTTGGGGGGGGGGGGGGGAGAAATATCAGCTGTGGCAGAAAGAGGATTTACACCTGTGGCGCTAAATCTAAAGGGACATGCCAACCCCATGACACTCTCGGATGCTAGCATTTAGCTCCTTGCAAATCCCTCATGGCTCCCTTTTAGTTTGGTCTCACCCTCAACCAGGAATGGTGACTGAAGTAAATATAGTCCAGATTACTAAATAGTGACCTATAAACACTCTTGTTTTAGGAACTGGCACCTTTTCCTTAAACAATTACAATCTAGCTGAGGCAGTACAAATAAAGGCATATCCCTATACCATATATATTTCTCTTTTCCTTCAGGAAATAAAAAATAGCATATACTAGCCTCTGATCTGAGTATCACTTATACCTAGACCCATTTAGTTTCAGCAAGGAACCTTTACCATATGTTTCATTATCAGGCTCAAAGTCAAAATTACTCAATTCTTCCCTAAGGCAGATCAGCAATTTTTTTAGAACCCACCCAACATACCTGTGATCTCAGTGAAGGAAATACAGGTACTGTACATGTTGCAAGTGATGCATTTATTTGTGCAATAATAATCATCAGAAAAATGCAATATACACTTCTGTGGGACCAATTACAAATATGGTTTTATGAAGGTGAAAAAATTGTGTATTTTCCAGAGAAAGGTAGATTAAAAGCAAAGTTCTGAAAATGTCTTCCTTTGATTTATTCCAGAAAGTCTGTAATTGCTTCTTGAGCAAGAGAACTAATTAATCTATGCCCTCTGTTGAACTAGTTGGAGAGTGCATAAAGATTTTATCAGTCTGCCTCCAAGAAAGAAATGTTTTTCGAAAACATTT
Source organism: Anolis sagrei (assembly GCF_037176765.1). Lineage (NCBI taxonomy): Eukaryota > Metazoa > Chordata > Lepidosauria > Squamata > Anolidae > Anolis > Anolis sagrei. The sequence continues at coordinate 25,496,703 of NC_090021.1, read as the reverse complement.
TTAGTTGCTTAATATTGGGACTTTGAGAACTGTTGCTTTCTTGGCTTTGTTTTTGTTTCCCTCCCAGATTTTGTTCCCTTTTTGGCAACTCAGTCCAAAATGTAAGAGGTTTTCTACTTGTAATTTAAACTAAACTTCACATGGCTTTACAGGATTTTTTTGCCATCAACTCATCCTCTTGCTAATAACTCTGAAGCAATTAATACCTCTTAAGATCATGAACTACAGTAGTACCCAATTACCGGTATCTATATTTTTGAGAATGTCTTACAGAGATAAGTAAATACATGAGGGGAAATCTCTTCATGTATTTACTGGTCTAGGAGTCCGTTTCATCTGCCTTTGCTTTCTCCTAATGAGGGAAAGTGGAGTGTGGGAAAAAGATTCCCAAACTGAAGTGCCAGTAATAGCCCTACAACTGGTGCTTCTGTCTTTATATACCACTGCTCACTCACTTGCCCTGTGCAGAGAAGGCAAGGAGACAGAGACAACAATGCAGCCAGGAAAGAAGGGTTATAGTTATGCGCTTGACATCAGAGATACAGAATTGCCTCCAACATTGAGTTTATTTGTATATGTGTTCAAAACATCAAACTAAGTCACCACCCATCTTCAAGACAGTAAGCAATTACATTTATCTTTCATACAAATATCTCATTACCTTCAAGAGGTTTCATGGAATAAGTGGTAACGTAAGAGGTGGCCTAGTCTTCAAAGTATTAATTACAGAAAAATCAGAGTCTGGCAAATATGCACTAGGTACTGGTTTCCAAATCATAGACACAACTATGGCAGAAGGGAATAGCCCTTAGAATGCCATTCAGAGGTTTGACAATAGGCTTACTACATCAGTGAGATGAAAGCATCTCTATGGTGCTATTTTTCTACATTTCTAGATAGTATAAAACAGGGCTTCCCAAAATGTGTGTCGTGACACATTGGTGTGTCAGCTGCAGTGTGCAGGTGTGTCGCACAAACATAAGGAGAAACTTCTGAGTCTATGTGAATTAAGCAATCAATCATATTTTTAAAAACAAATAAAATTTTTCATGAAATACAGTGTGTGCTCATACATTTTTTATGTACAATTTATGTATGTGTCTGTTTCACTTATAAGGGGGGGGGGGGGGTTGATGTAACCTCCAGTTTGCTAGCAAAACTGAATTACTGCATAGCAAAATAATGCATGCATGTATTGTTGAAGGCTTTCATGGCCAGAATCACTGGGTTGTTGTAGGTTTTTCGGATTTTATGGCCATGTTCTAGAAGCATTTTCTCCTGAAATTTTGCCTGCATCTTTGGCAAGCATCCTCAGAGGTTGTGAGGTTTACACACAACCTCTGAGGATGCTTGCCATAGATGCAGGCGAAACATCAGGAGAGAATGCTTCTAGAACATGGCCATACAACCTGAAAAACCTACAACAACCCAATGCACGCATTTCTAAAAAGTGAGTCATCAACACGAAATGTTTGGAAACTTTTGCTATAAAGTGTGCTGTGTCGAGACTCCTAGAAATATATACTTTTTATTTTACAGCATCGGGTAAATGCCAGTTGACTTCTACGAAAGTTATGTCTGCATATCTCTTTTTTATTTCCCTCTCCCTTTCACTTGTCACACTGGCTTGAATCATACTGGTGGCAGTCAAACCAAGCCCAGTCTGGAAACAGGCACTCACATTTTATGTTGAAAGATGCATTTGCTGTCCGTGCTTCTTCTCCAGTCACTACATTCCTGGCCACACATTGAAAGTTCCCACCATCTTGCTGCCGGTCAACAGATGTAAACTGAAGGTTGCTCCCTTCTTTGAAACGGCGTTCGGTGTCCTGAACAGGGATCCCATTCTGTAGCCATTCAAACTCTGTATCACTTGGGTCTTCCACTTCACAACGCAAGATGGCACCCCGGCCATGTAGGGCATCCTGGGAGTATGGCTCCTTGGTAAACGTTATCTTCCCTTGAGCCCCAACTGCTAAAAAGAATAAAATGAAGATGAAAAGAGCCATGGCTCTAAAAGTATTGTCAGCCCTCCACATGAGTACAAGACCTCTGTGAAAGTGAAAATCACAAAAAAGGGTTTTTTGTAAAATCTAAGAGAACACTTCTCTAAGAATTTCTAGATCAGGGGTCTCCAAACTAAGACCTGCGAGCCAGATGTGAACCTCCAAGGTAATTTATCCAGCACCTGCCCTAAATTTTAGATTTAGAGTTGACTTGAATGCACACAACAACAAAATCCCAATTAACTCAATTATCTCATCAGCCAAAAGCAGGCCACACTTCCCACTGAAATACTTATAAGTTCTTATTTGTTAAAATTGTTTTTCATTTTAAATACTGTATTGTTATTTCTTTTTTTTTTTTTTTTAAATAATCTTTATTAGATTTTCCATACATAAAATTTAAAGAAATCGTTGCAGATAAAATCAGAGGGGGAGAGAGGGAGGAAAGGGGAAAGAAGAGAAGTGAGGGTAAGGTAGGGTTGGGGATTTGGGTAGAGGGGGAAGGGTAGTCCAGTATAACTGGAGATGGGAAATCAGATAGAAGTGCAGAAAGGGAAACTAGGTGTATTAAAAAAGATTGGGAGCCACAAGGTGTGATTCCCCTCTTCCTTCGGTCTAACTTCCTAGTGTCTTTGGCGGGGAGTGTCCTTTTCTTTCTTACTCTCTTCAAATTCTTATCCGATTCCTTCAGTTCTTCTTTGGTCTGTGGAATTTTCTTTCCTCTCATTTTTAGTTCTGAGTCATTTCTTTTTTAAAATATTCCTCTACTAGTGTCCAGTCTGTTTCATTTTGTGGTTGTCCTTTGTGTTTTTTTATTAAGTACCCTAATCTGTCCATATTTTTTACTTCCATAAATTTTATTTCCCATTCCTCCATCTCCGGAATCTTCTCCTTTCTCCAGTATCTAGCGAGGCAGATTCTTGCTGCTGTGACAGCCAGAAATATAAGTTTATCCAGGTTTCGGTCCATTTTCTCATCCGTTATCCCTAGGAGAAATAGTTCTGGAGAAAGTGGTATTTTTATCTTCAAAATATCCTGTAATCTTTCTTGGATCCCCCTCCAGTATCTTTTAACTTTTTTACATTGCCACCACATGTGAAAGTGGGTGCCTTCGGTCTCTCCGCACTTCCAACATTTGTTATTTAGATGTTTATAAATTTTTCCTAATTTTTGTGGAGTTAAATGCCATCTGTAAAATAGCTTAAACCAATTTTCTTTTAGATCGTATGCTTTTGTATACTTTAATTTCTTTGTCCAAATATTCTCCCATTCCGCCAGTCCAATTGATCTCCCAATGTTTTTAGCCCATTTTATCATGCATTCCTTTATTTTTTCCTCTTCTGTATTCCATTCTAGCAGCCTTTTATATATTAATGATATTGTTTTCTTCCCTGTTTTTATAATTTTGTCCCATCCATTATCTTCTTGCATGAATCCTATTTTACTATCCATCGTAAAATATTCCTTAAGTTGTCTATATTGTAGCCAATTCACATTTGGGTAAAGCCTTTTTATTTCCTCTTGGGGTTTCAGGTAGAGCTCTTGGCCCTTTTTGCCTATTACTTCCTTGTAACAGGGCCATTTCGTCCAACCTAGTTCCCTTCTTTGACAGGCTTCGAGGGGGGATACCCATAATGGGGTTTTGTTGTAAATTCTTTTTTTGTATTTTTCCCATGTTTTTATAATTGCAGATCTAATAAAGTGGTTACCAAAATTTTTTTCTATGGACCTTTTCCCATACCAGGTATAGGCATGCCAGCCTTTCCTAAGATCCACTCCTTCTAAATTCAGCTGTTTCTCATTCTTTAACCTTATCCAATCCATCACCCAAGATAATGCGCATGCTTCTGAGTATAAACCTAAATTTGGCAGCGCCAGTCCCCCTCTACTTTTTTCATCCGTCATATTCTTAAAATTTATCCTGGGCCTTTTATTTTGCCAAATAAATCTTTTTATATCTTTGTTCCATTGGTCTATTCCTTTCTGATTCCTTATAATTGGCAAATTTTGGAATAAAAATAACATTTTCGGTAGGACGCTCATTTTTATACATGATATCCTGCCCAGTAGTGATAATTTTAAATTCTTCCATTTTTCTAAATCTTTCCTTATTTCATTCCATTTCGTTATATAATTATTCTGAAGGAGCTGTGCATTTTTTGACGTGATGGTAATACCCAGATATTTTATTTTTGATTTGATTTTGATGTTCCATTTCTCCTGTATTTTCTCTAATTTTTTCTTTGGTATATTTTTTGTTATTGCTTCTGTTTTGTCTATATTCAATTTAAAGCCAGCTACTCTTCCAAATTCTTCGATTGTTCCCAGCCAATTATCCAAATTTGTATTTGGGTCCTCAATTATACAAATGACATCATCGGCGAATGCCCTACATTTGTATGTTTGACCTCTGATTGTAGCCCCTCTCAGCTCTTTTTTCCCTCGTATTTCATTTAATAGGATTTCCATAGTCAATATGAATATCAATGGCGAGAGCGGGCAGCCCTGCCTTGTTCCCTTTTTTATCTCTATTTGTTTAGTCTCCTGGCCGTTAACTATAATTTTTGCATATTGTTCTTTATATATTGCTTCGATACAGTTCTGAAAATAGAATCCAATATCCATCTCTTTTAACAGAAATTTAAAAAAATTCCAATTGATCTTATCGAAGGCTTTCTCGGCATCTAAAGCCAGGAACATAACCTCCTTCTGGATGTTTTTGTCGTAATAGTCTATCAGATTAATAATGGTCCTTACATTATCTTTCTGATGGCGGTTTGGTAGAAAGCCCGATTGTTCTTCTTTTATCCAATTTACCAAGAGTTTCTTAAGCCTTTCCGCTAATATATTACTAAACAATTTATAATCGAGATTTAATAGAGAGATAGGCCTATAGTTCTTCAATTCTTCAGGGTCTTTATTCTCTTTCGGTATTATATTTATATAGGCCTGTTTCCATGTTTCTGGTATGTCGCTCCTCTCTCTTATTTCATTCAAAACTCTTTTTAAGACTGGGACAATTTCCTCTGACATTGTTTTATAGTATACCGCAGTTAATCCATCAGGACCAGGTGCTTTGTTTGTCTTTAATTTCTTAATTGCCTCTTTGATTTCTGTTTCCGAGATTTCTTTGTTTAGTAACTCCCTGTCTTCTTCCGATATTTTCTTGATTTTCTTCTCCTCTAGATATTGGATGATATTTTCTTTCTTTATCTGATCGTCCTGGTATAATTTTTTGTAGTACTTCATAAACTGGTCTCTTATCTCTTCCTCGCTAGTGAATGATTTCTCTTTTTCTTTGATTTTGGCAATGTACCTTGATTCCTTCTTTAATATTAATTTCCTCGCCAACCATCTCCCCGGCTTGTTGGCATTTTGGAAATGGTCGGCTTTGATAAATTTCAATTCGTTTGCTCTCTCTTCCATTTCAATATTTTCTCTTTCTTTTTGTAACAGTGTTAATTTTTTAGCTACTACGTTATTCTTGGGGCTCTTCTTCAACTCCTCCTCTTTTTTTTGTATTTCCTCCATGATTTCCTTTAATTTCTTTGTCTTCTCTTTTTTCCTTCTGGCTTTTTGCTGGATAAAGTGACCCCGTACAACGGCTTTACTAGCTTCCCAAAGGGTAAAAATATTCATCTCGGCTGTATCGTTAATTTTTAGGTATTCTTTTAAAATCTCTTTATTTCTTTCTATATCTTCTCTCTTCATTAATAGGTTATCCTCCAATTTCCATCTCCAATTCCTCCCTTCCTCTTTTAACTCCATTTCCATTGGACAGTGATCCGATTCTGTTCTAGGGGCGATTTTTATCTTTTTAGTGTTTATTATGAGGGATGTTGACGCCCAGATCATGTCTATTCTCGACCAGCTCTTGTGTCTGGCCGAGAAATATGTGTAATCTTGTTTCTTTTCATTTTTTGATCTCCAGACGTCTTCCATTTTTAAGTCCTTCATCATATTTATTAGCGTTTTAGGAATAAGACCCACTTTAGTCGGTGGCACTCCTTCCCTCCTATCTGTCCTATCTAGTTTCTTATCTAACACACTATTAAAATCCCCCATCACTATTATCTTATCGAATTTCTGTTTTATTATGTTTGCTTCTAGCTGTTTCACGAAGTTTGATTTCGCATTGTTTGGTGCGTAAATATTGCAGATTAATATTTTGGTATTTTTCCAATTAATAAGTACCCCCACCATTCTTCCATCCTGGTCTTTAAAAGCTAGATCTGCTGTTATGTGGTTGGCCACGTATAGGGCTACACCCCTCTTTTTTTCTAGTGCCGACGAATAGAACAATTTACCTAATTTTTTATTTTCCAGATGGGCGACATGTTTGCTGGCTATGTGGGTTTCTTGTAGGGCAATGATCTGAAACTTTCTCTTTATTAAATTGTTGAATACTTTATTTCGTTTATTAGGGCCATTTAATCCATTAACATTATTACAGAATATTTTAAAATTTGAATACATTTAAATCGAGTCCTTTGCTTCTTTCACCTGTTCTGTTCCTTCTCTTTCTTCTCTTACTTCCTCTGTATTCGTCTTCAGCTCCTCTTCCTCCATTGCCTCCTCTTTTTGTTTTCTTTGGTTTCTGATCTTTTCCTCTGTTATGTATTTTTGGACTTGTTGGTTCAAGTTATATTTTCTTAGTTCAAGTTCCTCTTTACTGGGAGAGACGAAGCGTGTTCTTTTATTCTGTTTTCTTTTCGGTTCTTCTTCTTCTTCCTCTTCTTCTCCTTCGTCCGATTCTTCTTTCCTGATTCCCTTGTAGAATTGTCTTGCTCTCTCTATTGTTTTAATCCAATACTTTTGGCCCTTATAGGTTGTCATTAAGCCTTCGTCTTTCTCCCAGCGAAATCTTGCGTTTTGTCTCTTCAATTCTTCTGTTAAGAATGCATATTTTCTTCTGCTGTTCACTATTGTCGTCGGATATTCCTTCAGAATCACTATCCTTTTCCCTTTGTAGTATATTGACTTTCCACTGTTGGCTCTGAGAATCTCATCTCTCATTGATCTTCTTGTTAGCTGTACTATGACGTCCCTGTCGGTTTTATTCTTTCTTGCGTAGTTTGTATTAATCCTATAGATTCTGTCCGTTTGCTCTTCCATGTATTGTTTGGTGCATTGGAGCAATTCTGCGAGAGTTTCAGTTGCGATGTCCCTTATATTCTCTTCCTTTTCTTCGTAGACATTTCTCATTCTTATCTGGTATTCCGTTTCCTTTCGTTCTATATTCTCCTGTCTCAATTGTATTTTTTTGTGTAGTAGTTCCAGTGCTTCTATTTTGTCCTCTGTCTTGTCCTGTCTCGTTCCTTGATCTTCTTTTTGTTTCTTCATTTCCTCTATCTCCTTCTTCATTGCTTCTGTATCTTTCCTCACCGCTCCTAGTTCGGCTCTAATTTCATTCTTTATTTCCGCCATTTGTTCTTGTGCCACCTGCTGGTACGCTTTTTGTTTTTCGTTCATCGCTTTTAACTCTTGTTGATATTCCTCTTGCTTCTCACTCATCGCTTTTAGTTCTTTGCCTATTAATTTGATCTCCTTTAATAGTTCCTTCAAGCTTCCACTTTCACCTATTGACAGTCTTCTAGGGGTGTTAATTATCTCCTTATTTGGTTCCTTGGGAGTTTCTTTATTTGGTTCCTTGTTTGGTTCTTTACTTGTGTCTTTGCTTGCTTCTTTCAGTTCCTTTCCATTCTTTCCTTTGCCTGATGCCATTTCCTCCTTCAGTCTGGGAGAGCCTATTTGAAACAGGGTTAAGTTCTTAAGGTCAGCCCACATCTATTTTGTTTATTTATTGTTATTATTTTTATTTTCTTTTATTTATTTATTTTTTTATATATATATATATCCGTGTATATATATATGTATCCTTTTCCTCTTCTGTATCTGTTTAATTGTTTTTTATTTTTATTTTATTTTTATTATTATTATTATTTTTATTATTTATTGATTTGTTTATTTATTTATTTATTTAATCTTACCTTACTTTGTCTTTACTTGATTTTTCCCTCCTGTGGGCTGGCCCTATTTTTCCCCTTATTACTCTCTTGTGTGCTCTTTACTTGTTTGTTTATTGTTTTGCAGTCTGTTCCATGTACTTACTCCTGTTCTCTTGTGCGTTGCTCTTGTCTTGTTCTCCCGCCTTTTTCCCTCTGTGCTCTCTGTTTTCCCGTGCCACTCTCCGTCTCCGTCACTATCCGTCCTTTCTCTTTTCCTTCCTCTGGCTTTCCGTTTCTATGTCTTCCGTGGTTGTTATTTTATTTGTTTGGCCTCCGGGATCTCGTCCTCAGTCTCGCTCCACCTCTCGCGTTATTTGAGCTCTCGCGCTTCTTCTTAGGTTGCCTGAGATTTCCTTCTTCAAATCTCGTTCACTTTCTCGCGAGATCGCAAGGTCCTGCGATGTCTCGCTGGCCTTGTATGCTCTCGCGTCCTCTCTCCTCGTGTCTCTGGCGCTTGCGCAGAGTCTGCCTTTCTTGTAGACACAACAAGACTCCTTCAAGGTCAGTCGTCTTTTCCTTCCGCGGACCAGTACTTAATTCTTATTAATTCTTATTACTGTTACTTATTGCTGTTACTTAACAGCTACCTGATTGTTATTTAGTAGGTTTTTGGATATACAAATTCCTCTCCCTTAGAATTCCCCTTTCAGGGCTTCTTTCTCTCAGTCCTTTATTAAGTCCAGTTGTATCCAGTACTACAGATTGCCTCAGAAAGTTATATCTTGAACATCCTGTTACACAGTCCTTGTCCTCCTCCTTTCTTCCCGAGCCCGGGGATTTCTTCCCTCCTCGCCCGACACCTTTCGGTTTTACTTACTCTCGTGGTCTCTGGTCTCTTTAAAATAGCGCGTGGCTGGAGATATGGTGGGGACAATCCCCAGATGCCTCGCCGCGACTCGCCGTACCTTGGGTCCCTTGCCGGGTCTATTTGGTGGCCCCCTCTTGAGGAGAGGGTCTCCTTCTAGACCATCGGCGGGACCCCCGGTTTCGCTGTTCCCCCCTCTTCAATCCTCGGGTGGGAAGGGAGCCTGTGCTCTACCCAGTCACCTGGTCGAGGCTGGCACTCTTGCAGAGCTCTAAGGTGCCCGTCTCTCCGCCATGCTCGCGCACCATGTTATTTCATGGTGTTTTTGTACTACAAATAAGATATGGCCATTATGCAGAGGAATTCATGCTTTTTTTTTTCAAACTATAGTCTGGGCCCCCAACAGTCTGAGGGGCAGTGAATTAGCTCTCTGCTTAAAAATTTTGAGGACCCTTTCCAACACAACTCTATGGTCACCTTCTGCTCAAAGCTGGCCACAGAACCACACCTGGAGTACCTAGAGATTCTTTCCACCTTATCACACAGGGGTTTTCTTGCCCCTTACCACACTGGGGCTTCTTTTGGCCACTGATCCTATCCCATCAGATGATGCAGGCTGTGGCCCCTCCCCATCGATGGGTGAAGCAGCGAGGAAGTGTTGCATGAAGCTTCCTCACCACCATGATGAGAGATCAGCGTTTTTTATGCTTTCCCCCGTTTGATGGGGGAAGGGACAGGACGCTAATGTGCCCGATCTGCCACTCTCCCCTCATGTGATTGGGGGTAGGTGAGTGTGATTCACCAGTGATTGCTGGCAAAACAGGAGCAGGGGGAAGGGGCTTATCAGTATGATGAGGTCCCTAGATTCTCTCTCTAGAAAGCTACAGATCCTCTAGCATGACTGAAGGAAGCTGGCCGTAGAATTACTCTGTAGGACCTTGAGATTCCTCGAAAGAATTTATCTATAGAAAGTTCTAAATCCTCTAGCATGACTGAAGGAAGTTGGTCATTAAGTGGGCCACACAATTGCACTGGAGGATCTAGGGATTCCTAGAGATATGCTCTCTCTAGAAACCTCTAGTTTCTCTAGTACAGTGTCTCTCAACGTGTGGGTCCCCAGGTGTTTTGGACTACAACTCCCAGAAATCCCAGAGAGTTTACCAGCTGTTAGGATTTCTGGGAGTTGAAGGCCAAAACATCTGGGACCCACAGGTTGAGAGCCACTGCTCTAGTATAACTGGAAGAAGTTGACCATTGAATCACAGTGGAGGATCTAGAGTTCCTAGAGATATCATTTTAAATCAAAACTGTGAATAATTAGAACTGCAAAGGTCAAACCTGCAAATGCTCAAAGACAACTATAGGAAAATGGAGGAGGGATATTCCCATCACCCAATTATTTAAAAATATACAACAGAAGCCCAATCAGAATTACAAATATTGAAAGAAGCATTAAAATCAGCTCTAATATTCTCAAATGCAATTCCAATGAGACCTAAATGTCTAATATCAGAGTTAAGAAGATAATTAAAACGCATTTACACTCTAATTCAGCTTCAACAAAGCTCCTTAAGTTTACTCTCTGCCAGTTATTAAAAATGCATCTGGGATACAGAATGAATCCTTCCCGAAACAGAGAGCACTCAACAAAGCTGATACAATCAGAATAAGCTCTGAGTCTCCAGGTGCAAGATGCTTTTGCAAATTTTAAACTCTATTTAAACAGTCCTCAAGATGCAGCTGAACTGCAACATCAAACATTCCTATATTGACTGAAAGTGCTAGGAGCCACAGTTCAACATCTAGCAAAGTGTTTGATCATGGCCCTGCTCTAGCCTGACTGGGTAAAAGTTATGCCAACCCCTTTTCTCATTAATCAAAAGCAGGCTGCAAATAATTATCCTCAACAAGTAAGAACTACATTTTTGAAATCTAAAATATAGTTACAGGCACTGCTTTCCTTCTTTAAACTATGTTCTACCTAACTGATTAAGTGACATATAATTATCTTCAAGTATGCATTTGCATGTAGAAAAAGGCTTTACAAGAAAGAACCCATCTAGGATAAATAAAGGAAGCTGGCACATGAGGAAATGATAGATTTTAACTCAAAGTTTCACTTAACCACTCCCCTATAACTCAGGGTGTAAGCATGGGATGTCTAGATTGGTGCACAATATGTTTCTGTAATGTGAAACCGATGGGAAGGTATTCTATTCCAACTTGTAAATTGAGAATGGAATAATGTTATGTGGAAAGAAGAGTTTTATTGTTAAATATATACCTTAACAAGGCCCTGAAGTGCTTATGAGATGGCCACCACCTGGACAGCAGGAACAGAGAATTGCCAGACCTAACAGTAGGAACCTTTATAGCTGAAGCCATAAAGCAAAGGCGCCACAGCTAGACAGTAAAATATCCTATTATGCTTTGTGGATGGATCAGGAAATTTACACAACACAGGACCTCCCACCACCCCCATTTTACAAATGTGAGAAACCCTATCAAGACTCATAGGCTACAAAGTGAATCACACATTCAATTTCTCCCGTTTATCGAGATCCTATCAGAATTAAATATGGTCTGGGAATATCTTAAATTAATTGGAATGCAATTTAGCAGGTTTCAATAATGTGTACTGTATGTTAGAACTCACATACTGATCCATATTTGCAATGAATACCGACTACACATGCTTACTAGGGATGGTCAACCCCTCAACTGATATTACAAAATTGCCCAGTGTGACTGTTATTATGTCTATTTATTGTGTTACTAATTAAATTCATGAAAATTGGATTTTCAGAAGAGGAAATTGCTCTGACTTACATAACTTTCACCCATTTCCTGTCTCCACAATACAATACTATCAAGGGCCTTCTCAATTTTGTAACATTATTATCAAAAGGATAAAATTTTAAAAATACAGTATACACTCATGTATAAGTCATGGGGAGATTTGGGGGGCAAAATTGCAGATTTTGTTATGATTCCTGGATAAGTCAAAGGTCATTCCATATTCTGGGAAAAACACCATTGCTCTTAAAGGGGCCACTTGCCCCTCACTGATGCCGGTATTTCTTTCCCAGGGATTCAAAAAGGCCAGAAATAAAGCCACAGTCGAGGGAGTAGAGGCTGGTGCTTCTTTTAGGTTTTCTTGGTATAGATAAGCTCTTGTCTTTCACCACTCTACTAAGAGAATCATAGAGTTGGAAGAGACCTCATGGGCGATCCAGTCCAACCCCCTGCCAAGAAGCAGGAAAATTGCATTCAAAGCACCTCTGACAGATGGCCATGCAGCCTCTGTTTAAAAGCTTCCAAAGAAGGAGCCTCCACCATACTCCGGGGCAGAGAGTTCCACTGCTGAACAGCTCTCAGAGTCAGGAAGTTCTCCTAATGTTCAAATGGAATCTCCTTTCTTGTAGTTTGAAGCCATTGTTCCTCGTCCTATCTCCAGGGCAACAAGCTTGCCCTCTCCTCCCTATGACTTCCTCTCACATATTTATACATGGCTATCATGTCTCCTCTCAGCCTTCTCTTCTTCAGGCTAAACATGCCCAGCTCCTTAAGCCGCTCCTCATAGGGCTTGTTCTCCAGACCCTTGATAATTTTAGTCGCCCTCCTCTGGACACATTCCAGCTTGTCAATATCTTTCTTCAACTGTGGAGCCCAGAACTGGACACAATATTCCAGATGTGATCTAACCAAGGCAGAATAGAGGGGTAGCGTTATTTCCCTGGGTCTAGACACTATGCTCCTATTGATGCAGGCCAAAATCCCATTGGCTTCTCTCACATTGTTGGCTCATGTTTAACTTGTTGTCCACCAGGACTCCAAGGTCTTTTTCACACGTACTGCCCTCGAGCCAGGTGTCCCCCATTCTGTATCTTTGCATTTCATTTTTTCTGCCTAAGTGGAGTATCTTATATTTGTCCCCGCTGAACTTCATTTTGTTATTTTTGGCCCATCTCTCTAATCTGCTTTGAATTCTGCTCCTGTCTTCTGGAGTATTGGCTATCCCTCCCAATTTGGTGTAGTCTGCAAACTTGATGATCATGCCTTCTAACCCTTCATTAATAAAGATGTTGAACAGTATTGGGCCCAGGACGGAACCCTGCGGCACTCCGCTCATCACTTCTTTCCGGGATAAAGAAGCATTGGGGAGCACCCTCTGGGTTCGTCCATTTAACCAATTACAGATCCACCTAACCGTAGTTTTGCCTAGACCACATTGGACTAGTTTGTTTGTCAGAAGGTCATGAGGGACCTTGTCGAAGGCCTTACTGAAATCCAGGTATGCTACATCCACGGCATTCCCTGCATCTACCCATCTTGTAACTCTATTGAAAAAAGAGATCAGATTAGTCTGGCATGACTTGTTTTTGATAAATCCGTGTTGACTATTAGCGATGACCGCATTTGTTTCTAGGTGTTTGCAGACCACTTCCTTAATAATATTTTCCTGAATCTTGCCTGGTATCGATGTGAGGCTGACCGGACGATAATTGTTTGGGTCATCCTTTTTTCCCTTCTTGGAAGATTGGGACCACACTGGCCCTCCTCCAATCTGCTGGGACATCTCCTGTTCTCCAAGAACCCTCAAAGATGGTTCTGCTATGATTTCTGCTAGTTCCTTCAATACTCTTGGGTATAGCTGATCTGGCCCTGGGGACTTGTATTCGTCTAGAGCAGCCAGGTAATCCTGGACGACTTGTTTCCCAATTTGGGGTTGGATGTCCTCTAATCCATCATCCACTCCATCTTGCTGAGGTTGAAGATGACTTTTTGTGAGAAGACTGAGGCAAAGAAGGCATTAAGTAGCTCTGCCCTTTCCCTATCCCGTCAGCATTGCCACATTTTCTTCTCGCAGAGGCCCAATTGCCTCTTTGTTCTTTTAATTAGAGTTAAGGATGGTTCCTTTTTAAATTAGAGTTAAGGTGAGGTAATCACACTGACCCAGTGATAAGTCAACTCAGGATTTTTTAGTTGATTTTTTAAAAAAACCAAAATGTTTTGATGTAGGATAAAGCAGCAGTTCTGCTGTTATTTGCCAGTTTTGATATTTGAGCATGGATCTCCTGGCTTTTCTTTTTCCATGTCAGAAGCAACTTGAGAAACTGCAAGTCGCTTCTGGTGTGAGAGAATCGGCCGTCTGCAGAGACGTTGCCCAGGTGACACCCAGATGTGTTACCATCCTGTGGAAGGCTTCTCTCATGTCCAAGCAGGGAGATCACTTCTTCCTCCAAAGCAGTGATGAGAGAAAATGTACCTCTCCAGATGGTGCTGGACACAGCTCTCATCAGTCATGGCCACCATGGCTAATTATGAGGGATAAGTCTAACAACATCTGATGGGTCATGTCCTCTATCCTTGCCCTAAAGATTACAATAGTAAAATAAAGGTTTTGAAAGGTACAACAAATTAACGCAGGGATGTTTGTATGTATGGAAACTGTTGTGTCACAAATTACTAGTACTGCCAGATGTCAAACAATCTTCACAGTAAGGAAGAGCACATTCTCCTCAACAACAGCATTGGAATTTTGAGTACTGGTAAAGTACTATTTGTGTATCCATGTAATGAGGCTTGGTTTCCAGAAAGTGACATTTTCGTTTAAGGAACAATGAATATAAATAATGCTGATGTATTTATTGTCCTAATCAGGAGGTAAAGCAGTGTAGGTCACTGTAGTCATCGAAATGTTTTTTCAAGGCTAACTTCCTCAGGTTTGCTGTGTCTTTCAGTTAACCTCTAAAGTGCTACAAGAACCCTTTGCATGCTGATTTTTCAGACTAACATGCTAACATGACTACATCTTTGAACTCTACTCCCATAGGCAACATTAACTAGGGTTAATAAAAGCTGTATGTTAAAAAAAAACTCTAAAGACCCACAGTTGCCTCCTTGGGTTAAAAGATCGTCAGATTCTCTTACATTAAATTAGTATTGGGCATTATTTGGAATTCAAAAACTGGAGTTCCCAGTCATTCAAGAGATGGGTTTGTTGGTTGTAAAATCATTAACTGCAATTGTATGGCAGTGCCAAATCTTCCCAAATACCATCAACTAAGTTTCCAAACTGCCAGCTCTACAAATTCCAAAGCTTACCTATGTCTGAAGGCCATGATTTTGTGGCTACCTGGAACAATCTACTTTAAAGCTTCAAAAGGGGGCCACAAGGGGAAGGAAGGGGCAACATTTCTGTACATATAAATACCTTTTGAAGAAGGTTTACTGAAAGGCAGTGCTTTGATCTGGCCAATAAACAGATATAAATCAGAACTGGGCATAGCCTATGGCACTTTTCTTCAACTGCTCTAGTAAAAAAAATCTATGCAGGAAGATTACAGGAAAGACATACAAAACAGATGTTTCCAAGGCAAATTGAAACTGAATGTTTTTCTCTTAACCATTTCAGGAAAAAATGCAAGATAGATGTCACTAGTGCTACAGACAGTCAGGTAAGCTGCAGAATGTCCACAATCATCTGGAATTAATGCAAGAGACACACTATGTTGTTGCCTAGATTTCCTTAGGGGCAGCTAAGCTTCCTCAATTTCCACCTAAGAGTTGGCACTTCAACTTCAAAATATTTTTTTTTCTGGAACCAGTGGTTTCTTATCATCATCTTCACTTAGGAAGTTTGCTAAGCACACTCATACTCTGATTTTAGCCATATTTTACGGTTTTGCAAAGCACTGCATGGAGACAGCTACAGTTTATTTTAAATGTCCTATTAGGACACCAGTAATGCCATACGTTGTCCTTCCTGACGCTTTTATCTATATAAATAAAAATGTAATGTTCGTTTGTGACACAAGACACCTAACAACCCAATGTATGTCCTCCACTCAAAAAAATTGATTTTGTCATTTGGGAATTGTCGTTGCTGGGGTTTATAGTTTACCTACAATCAAAGAGCATAATAATGATGATGATGATGATGATGATGATGATGATGATGTATTTCTAGACCGCTCCCTCCCCCCAAAGGGACAACACAATACTTGCTCTCTCATCAAGTCAATGAAGACTTCCGGCCCCAAAGAATCCCAGAAATGAAGAGGGTTGCCAAAAGTATTTAGAGTGTAGAGGAACTGCATGGATGCACACAAATAAGATACCAAGAAAATGCCAATAACACAACCCAGTGCTAAATGAGCAATAAATCTCACCTCTTATTTGCATTAAGCCCCATTAATGCACAGTATTACATAACTTGATCTTTCTCCCTGCAAAGACAAATATCACCATTTGAAGTGCAGCAGTGCCCTCAAACAAGTTTACAGCTTAAAAGAATTGTGATGGACAGTGTAACTTATCTAAGGACAGCAAATCTATAGCTTTGCAAAGCTATTTTGTGGACTGTTATGACGCAATATTCAGGCAATAATCCTGCATCATATCCTGAGAATGGACTAAAGACCGTAATCTCTTGTTCTTATTTTATACTGGACTTAGCTTGTAATTTGCCAAAAGCAACTTAGTGAGATTTGCAAAATGGGGCTCTTTTCCACTTCCATTCTTACTGCGGTTTTAGGCCAAATTGACATTCCTGCTTTTAAGCAAAAAGACTTCAGGTGTAGTGTGAATAAGGTGGCAAGAGAAAAAACGGTTTGGGTGAACAGAGAACAGCAAAACAGGATAACAAGAAAGACACATTGAAATCATGCCTCCAGTTCAGAAAGCCAGGGAGTACAATGCCCCTTACTTGTAAAAAAAAGTTCAATCCGGTTATGAGTGACCCCGCCATGCCAGAAGCCCATGGTATACCCTATTCATCGAAAACACAGGCATAACCTGGACTGGACACATCTGCTGCCACTATCACTGGAACTACTCATAAGAATAGCAGTAAGCAGGCTGTAAGTACCAGATGTTTTGGCTAGAACTCCCTTTCCATTGCCCATGCTGGATGAGGCTAATAGAATGTTTAAGCCAAGACATGTAGAGGGTCAAAGGTTTCCTCACTTATGATTTAAAGGAATAATAATCAGCTCCTTACCACACAGGCATATTGTAAAAGACAGAGTGGAATTTAGCAGCTCTCTCCACAATGATGCTACACAAAGAGAAGTATCCAATCCTTTTATCACCCCAAGTGATGGCAAGATATGGTAGCTATGCTTGCTTCTCAGAAAGGGCAGGGAATTGGGGGCGGCCATCCAAGAGCCACAACGGCTGCCTGGTGCTGTTGATTCCTTACAGCTGCTTGGCTTTTAAAAGACATGAACAATTCCTGTGATTTTCAACTTGAAAGATAAGTGTGAAAAGACGAGCTTTTAAATTCTCTCTTTCAAGCAAAAGCCAGATCTAGTTTCAGATACCCATCAGCAACTATTATTAAGACACTTATGCAAGCGTTAATTCTAGAAAAATGCCACAATTTTATTATTTATACTCAAGGTGTTCCCAAAAATACGCAGTTTATGTAATAAAAGGTATCTCTCATGTGACATCTGTATTGCATGCATGAATCCTACCCTGATTTAAAAACTAACTTGATAATTACCCTATCAGTGCTAATAACTAGTGTCATAGGATGAATATATATGACAATAAAATACAGCGGGCCTTTGCTATCTGCTGGGATTTGGTTCCAGGATACAAAAACCTGAGGAAGGTCATGTACAATTGTGTATGTATGTACTATTATATATACAATTGTGAAAGTAAAATGGTGTCCCTTACATAAAACATTTATATTGCCTTTTAATTTAATGTTTTTAATAATAAAACTTTATTTATATTTCGCCCTATCTCCCCTTAATGTATATGTTTATCTCTTTTATGTTTGTTGATATGGCATCAAATTGCTGCTTATTGTAAGGGCACTCTGAGTCCTCTTTGGGGTGAGAACACGCAAACAAACAAAGAAAGTGGCAAACAATTCAGCTATGTGCCAGAGAAAAGCTTAAGTGTCTGTGAAATAAATATAATAGAGCATGCCTACACATCAGTATAATGCTTGGTGTGTAGCAAAATCAAGATTTGCTTCCTGGATTTCTTTTCTGAATAGTTTTGAACCACGGCTGGATGCAACCTGTACCATAGTTCAATTAAACCAGGTGTTATTTGCTAATGCATATGAGTCCTTAGTCAGCAGAACAGATATGGAGCTGTTATTCCCCCTCACTGAAGGAAGGAAGGAGCATTCCAATTGTTATCAATGGAGAGACAGGAAAAGGATCAATGAAAAGTCTGAATGGCAGGAAGCAAAGGCTGCACAATTTCTACCTCATCAAACATCCACCCAGAAGGTTGAGGTCATCCAGACAACACAAAAGAGAACAATTGAGTCGCATGGCCAGTTCCAAAGCTACATGCTATGCACCACATTATGGTGGGAGCTAGCAGAAATCTTCTAGCCATAGGTGATTTCACAAGGAGTACTTCCCAAGTCAAACCCTACAAATAGCTGCACATTTTTACACTCCTCAGGTTACAAGCTGGCTACAGAAAGGGAAACAAAGAACAATTCAACAGTTGTTGCTCTCCATCTGATTCAGCCCATAGGAATGAACTCTCAAGTGGAACCAAGCCAAGGCAGCCTGGAATTTCAGGGTCAGTCAGATATGAGACAGACGCTAAGAGGCTTAGGCATTAAATTCCCATCATTTTTGAAAGAGAAAATACACCGCATAAGAAATGGCACATCACCGTTGCTTCTGCTGTGCCACAGTTCGTTATACCCAGCGGTTTTATTTGAAGTTAGCAAACTACCCTATGAAGACTAAAAGATCTGAAATTCTAAACGAAGAGAGGAGAGGAAACGTGTGAGAGCAAGTCTAAATAATCTGACTAGAGTGACAAATGTTGGGTATCCAGCTCTTCAGGAACAGCTGGCAAAGATCAGCAGCAAACTCTTTTCCTCTTCTTCGCTTTTCTACTTGACACATAGCCAGACCTTTCCTCCATAAAGCTGCTAGATTCCTTAGAGAAAACTGCACCGCATTTTAAAAACTAGATATATACATCTCTTATGTATCCCTCACTGATTCCACCAAAAAAGGTATTATTTAATGTATTAGATTTACTAATAACAAGATTAAAATTTATTGTATTTTAGGACAGAAGTTGGCCCTCCACATTTGCAGGTTTAACATTTGCGGATTTCATTATTCATGGATTTGATTTAAATGTTTTCTCTAGGAATTTCTAGGTCCTCCAACAGAGTTCTGGTGGAAGCTGATAATAGAATCTCATTGGAGGAACTAGAGGCCCCCGAAGAAAACACTCCTCTCCTATGGTACTGCTGGATGTTCACCACAGAGTAATTTTGCAAGACGTTATCCTAGGTGGAAAAAAACCCCCTTTTTTAAAGTTGAACTTTTTTTTTCCATTTTGCGGGATCCTGCATCCCAACCTCAGCAAATGTGAAGAGCTAACTGCACTGTCTGGTCACATTTCGAACACTTGGTGAAAATAGAGAATACTGAGGGCTATTCAGGTCATATTTTTGCCTTTAAACAATCTTCTTTCTAGCATCCCTCAATTCACAACACATCCAACCATCACTTTCCATTTTCCACAGGTTAAAATTTAGCTTAAGTCTTCCTTTTTTAACTTTTTCCCAAAGGCCAACTGTTTTATTCAAAAAAGCAGGGTGTGTGTTTTGGTAACATGTAGACAATTCAACAGACATGTATATATATTTGGACAACATGAAATAGTATGAATCCCTTTATAGAGGTCTGTATTTCATTGTAATGCTAATAACACTACTATACTTTTAAGAAGAAATAATCTCAAATTTCAATTGTTAGATTTCAACACAAATAAAAATGTTCAAATACAGATACAAACACACTATAAATATGCAATATAATTGTATATTCAGACTCAAAATAATATGGGGCGATAACAGAGGGAGAAAATATATGTGGTCTCCATAATGTTAATTGGGTTACATTGAGAATTATTGATTTTTTACTCAGCCAGTGCTCTGATATTGTTCTCGCTTTTTCTTAAAAGTCCAACCAAAAGAAAATCATGGAGTGAATGGGATATTATAAAACTATGCATCCAATCCAACTTTAGATATGGTGACATATCAGAACACAAAAACAGCTTCCTGAATTGAAAAGTAGTTCAGTTCATTACATGTAAGTACATGTGTGTGATTGCTCTAACTGGTATAAAAGTATTCGTGAAAGCACACACACACTTTTTTGCCATAGCTATGGTTGAATGTCATCTCCTATACTACCACTATTATTGTATTTGAAAAAAATCACAAAATTTGAAATATCCCCTCTTGTTATGTATTTTAATTGGTACTATAAACCAATTCTCTTCACCAGCATCCCTGTTGACCTATCACTTTGCATTTAAAATATCTGTTCCATTGGTCCTCTATGTCTCCTCTCTTCAAAGTCAAGCAATTGTTTAGCACTAAAGACACCAACTGGTGTTTTATGATGTCACCATTTCCATTCAAACTGCATTGTAAGTTTTCCATCTTACCAATGTATAGTTTATACCTACTGTTACCGAGCAACAGCTGTTAGCTTAATCATGATTACAGAAGGAGCTTCTAAAGCTATGGTTATATCTCCTAGGATGAGGGCATGGATATTTCCTAAACAGTTGGAAAAATGTGGCAAAGGAAGCACAATTTTATAAAATTCAGCCAGTGCTGCCTGATGCAAGAGCTGTTAAGGGTAACTCATCCCACAATTTACAGTCATCTGTTTATATTTTGAGAGATTTTTGCCAAAAATGCAAATGTTGTCGTCCCCCCGTCCCCCCTCGATTTCTCTTGTATTCCAAAAGAGGCTTATAATGATGGGATCTTTCAGGAGAAAAAAGTACACAAAAGGCGATAATAAGCCACAATTTCTCAAATCACTCACATAAATTATAGTTGTTATCCCACCACAGACCACAATTTAGCTGGTTGTTGGAATATACCTTGTGACATATTTAAACCACAACTTGTCGTTACATTCGGAGAAAGAACTATTGCTTATTAGATGTCCATCATGAAGCAAGAGGTAACAAGAGAGACGGAAAAGAAATATGTGAGATTTAAAGAAATACTAGCATGTTTGATTATCCACTAGGCAATTCGTGACTAAAGGAACAAATCATGAGTAAAATAATTTGTAGCTCAACATGAGGTGTGAATATACCTACTGTGTGTGCCTTATGGTTAGCCCATGTGCTTCAAGGCTTGACAAAAAATAAATGAAACCTCTATAGAGTGGTATGTCACATTATTTTTAAGTCAGATATCCAATACCACAACTGATGCTAAGCATAATTAGTCGCCAATCCTTCTTCTCTGACCTTCTTCAGCTGCATTTGCTTTTTGTAACCTTCGTTCCCTTTCCAGTTGACACCAAAAAAAAACAACAACACACAATAAAGAGTTTGTGACACTGGAGCCTTTATAGCTGTGGCTGTACAGCTAATTTTTTCTTCACAATGCCAGTCACAGCTTTCATTTTGTAAGCACCAGGGAATCGGTGTTCAGTTCTTGTCAGCTAACATATACTGATCTCAGAGCATTCCTAGTATTAATTCATCAAGAAAGGTTGCAGGCACACCAAAGGTCACTTCCCTAGCTAGACTAATCAGCTCTATTGTCTAAAGCAGTGTTTCTCAACCTGTGAGTCCCCAGGTGTTTTGGCCTACAAAACCCAGCCAGTTCACCAGTTGTCAGGATTTCTGGGAGTTGAAGGCAAAAACATCTGGGGACCCACAGGTTGAGAACCACTAGTCTAAAGAATGTATTACCATATAACAAATATTTCCAGGAGTTTGAAAAGCTTATGACACCTTAGATTTAATTATGTAAAGAATGGAAATGGACTCTCTGAATTTAGATAAATTGCAAGAGGATTCAAAAGTGATTTGTCTCATTTTCAAACCTGCCCTATTAAGCTAGATTTTTTGTTTTATAGTGTGCTTCCTTTCCTGACAAGCGGGTAGCAAGGCATGAAAAAGTGAACCATGCAAAACTGACTGATCCTTATACTGCTTAACATTTTAATAGAGAGCAGTAGGAATCTGTAAATCTGAAAAGAATATCCATTTCCAGACAACTCAAAAGTTTATTCTAACTTGCCAAAGTAACATGTAAATATAGACATTATTTGCAGAATTTTCCACTAAAGATGGCAGCCTAGCTCCCAGACAGAGTCTGCTTAAAATAAGTTGGCTTTACTAAAGCAATATAAATCAAATCTGCATTATATTATGTAAACAAGTGCTGTGGGTGGAGAAAGTATATGAGCAGACAATCCCCAAACAATGACCATAATATGCTTTTCTTTAACCACTGTGATAGGTACAGCACAAGTGTAGTATGTTGCCAACAAACCACCTATCTGCTGGGCATTTTTTCTGCTTCTTTCCCCTGTTTTTAGGTCAGTTTGTTCCCAGCAGTAGCAAACTCCAACTTAAAATCAATCAGAGATTTCTCAGCAATTAAGCATAGAAGAAGGGGAATATTTATTTATAATCCATCTTTTTCCAGTTTAGGACTCAGGCCATTATTGATAGTCAACAGAATACAGAAGTTAAAAACCAAAAGAACTAATGAAAATGTAAAAGAAAGCAAGAATAACATATTATGTAGAGCTTAGTTCCCCTGAATCAACTCTAAAGAGGCTTGCCAGAATAAAATGGATTTTACCTGCTTGAGTGAACATAGAAGACACCAATCTAGCCTCTCTGGGAAGAGATTTCCAGAGCAAAGAAGCAGCCATGTCCCCATGTGAGTCCCCAGGTGTGTGAGGATTTTGCACATCTAGCTGTGTGAGGATTTTGCTGCCAGTACTGGTCAATCATCAATTATAAGAGATCTAAGGACCCCAAAACAATGGGTCTCCAAATATCCTTGGGCTGTCCCAGCCATTCATCCTTCACTGTTGACTATGCTGCCCATGGAGATTGTAGATTGGATATCTCAGAATGCCCATAGTTGTCTAGTCTTTTTCTAATGCAAATAATGTCTGCGGGAGCATTCACAGGACACCATGTTATCCTTGTTATAGAATACCATAGAAAGAAATGGAACAAAAGAGTGTCCCAAGAACTTTATGAGGAGCTCTGGTAAGGAATACAGTTGGTCCTCATTTGTGGGTGACTCCAGCAGTTGACCATAGAGTCAAGATGGAGAACCCAAGAGTCCTCGAAAGGTGTTCTCAGGTACAAAATAATACCAGTTATTTGCAGTTTTCCCACTTTTGCAGGGCTCTCTCTCTCTCTCATGCACATACATTGCATATTGTTAGTCAGTCTGCCTTGAGATTCAAAATTTTCACCAAGCAATAGACAGGTCTAGCTCTCTCATCTTGGAGACAAGAGGAATGCCAGAGGCAGTTTCCATCATCAGCTGCTACACACCCATAATAATGACTTACAATGATGTCCTGTTTATCCCTCAATTGACGGCAGCTGCTGCCCAAACAACAAAGGCTGTCTAAGCATCTCAAGGCTACCCAGCAAACGGAAACACATGTTCCTCTATTAAGATACATATGTGGAATTAGCAATGTGGCATATCCATTTCACTGCAAATTTTAACACACCAAATGTTTGCTATCTAATATGGTAAGAGGGATTAAAAAAATAAAAGACAGTAAACAATGACATTGAATTAAATGTTGGTCCACACACCATCAAGCTGTTTGCAAGAAAGCACACCGACCCTATTACCCAATCATGCAGGCATCAAACTAGTCAGAAGTATTTCTTCCTTTGCTCCAATGTTTCATGTTATCTAGCGATATTTATTACATTTTCCCTGTCTTTCTTCTAGTGAATGCAATGTAATATATTATGGCTCTCCTTTTCTTCACTTTATCCTCATCATAAGACTATGAGGCAGGTCAGGCTTAAGGTCTGCTACTGGTTTCCATAGCTAAATAAAGATTTGAACCTGGATTTGCAAACTGCTATACTCACATTATTGTTTTTAAAAGTATGAAATGGGATTTGCTGTTTCTCCAAGGATTTTTTTATTCCAACTGTCTCAGTTTCTTTTACATCAATTTGTGGATCTTATTTTCCCTCCAAATGTTCAACGTGTGTGTGTATCTCAAAGTTGCTTGTCAACTTATAGTGATTTCATGAATTTTGTAAGGTATTACTAAGCATGAATTATAAACAAAGTATTTTTTTCCTGTTCTTTCTTTTGAAATGTAGCCTACAGCACCTGGTATTCACTGACAGTCTCTTATTCGGGTACTATCCAGGGCAGACCCTATTTAGCTTCCAAGATCAGATAGGATCTGATTTCTTTGTGGCAAAATTTAATACACACAGACACACACACTCAATTTGCAAGTGATATGTTCCCTGAATTAGTATGAGTACGTGAAATTGCGGATAGTAGCAAATCCTACTGAAATGAAGAGACAAGATATCATAAAATCATGCTGTAGAACCTAGAAGATGCCACAATATAATACATTTTGTCGGATGTGGATAAATAAAACTGTGGATACCAGCCCTGTGGACATGGGAGCTGTACTGTATTTAAAGATTAAATAGTCTCATTAAACACAATTATCCTAGATTTTTGGAGCAAGACTCAATTCAAATGCAGGTTACGTTAAAGACATTTGTAGTTGGAGATGTAGAAGTTAATTTCTTTAGGAAATCCAACATATATATTCAAAATAACCGAAGCATACATATGAATTAACTGCTCTGTAACTACATTTACATTCACTGCAACTTTGAAAGAGAAACAGCTACACTGAATTATATTCACAAATTCCAAATCATCAGCAGAGATATGAAGAAAACAATGATTTCATAGCCCACTATGGATATTAATACAAGAGTACTTACTACTGCATATATAACAAAAGGAATCTTCTCAGAGAGTTTTGAACCTTGGGAAAGTGACATTTGGTAAGCAGATGTATTGCTTTCACACAACAGCACTAACTGACCACTGTAAAGATCTAAAAGACCTGTATTGCCTTACTAAACCCTTTGAAAATTTGGAGCAAGGGAAACAATTTGCATCTTTCTGAATCCTATTATACTTTATCCCATTCCCACAAATGCATGTACTGTATATGTATTATAACCTGAAGCTTCAATGTCATTCTGTATTGAGTCTGCAGAAGTGGGATGATACCCATGAAAGTTATTGTCCTAAAAGTGCCCCCAAGCTCCTTTTTCCTCTCCCTCACTCCTTTTTAAATACATGAGATAGGACTGGTAACAATAGCACTGCTACTGAGACAGTTGTAACTGTCAACTATCTTTTTCTAAGCAGGACATTGTGGAATCATAATTCTAATCTTGACATAACAACTAGAAACTTATGAAAGTACAAAATATCCACTTCAGAAAGCCAAGTTAAAAAGGGAAACTAATGCTTGCTTGTAGTGTACTAGCTCCAGAGCACAGTTCACAGTGGTTGTCTTTAATTTCTATTTCACAAAACATGGATCCCAGGACCTCATGGGATAGCAATGGCAGACAGGTGTCCCCAAGGACTGCTGGCCCATCACTACCAATCTTTCCCTGCTACAAGTAAAGCATGTGTGGCATATTTCAGAACCAAGGTGGAAAACTCATCTACTGCCCTGGTCTAGTGCTAGCATGTACTCTCACTGGCATTTATTCCCAAAGAAAATACATTATTTGACAGAAAAGTGTTGCAACATTTAAAAAAATCCATCACAGTTAGTGCTCCTCATAAAAAAAAAACATTAAACCAAGGACATGTCTTTGAATTCTCACAGATGTGCATGGGAGTCCTTCAAAGTTTAAGTAATGTGGAAACAATTCCAAGAAGACAGAGAAGCTGAAAACCACAGGTCTATAATCCCCCGCCCAAAGTAAAAAAAAATATCCCAATTATCTGCAAAGGAAACATCCCATGTTATAAAGTTAAAGACATCTGCAAAGACACCAAATTGGCATGGTAAAGGCACAGACACAGTCCATGCTTATTTAATTACACCAGAGTATTTATAAGCTTTGCCCATTGCATGTAGCCTCTTTGCTTTCATTCTGGCACTCTTCTATGCAAGCAGATTGGGAAAATATTTTTTCCATTATATACAAACAAAAAATTATAGTCAAAGTACTTCTGAACAAGCAAAAAGATTTAGAAGTCATCTATAAATCACAGCTTCAAATCCCAACTAATATCAAAGTGATTAATTAGTTTCCTGGTTTGGATGTGATATAAAGCTATGGTGAATTGAGGCTTTCTATTCGTTCACTCATGTAAATGGAGGAACATGGAACTCAGCATAGTTTCAGGAAGCTCGAGAACACCCTGGTTTATTAATCCAGGATTTGATCACCCAAACGAACATGAATATTACTATACCATAAGGTATCCTTTTTGGCTTTCCATAACACCTTTGTAGATTGTTCAAAGTCCTGCCTGGTATTGGCGTAGGTGGAGGGTGATGGATGAAGCAACAGAAGGGGAGAACCCTTTTTGCTTGTGGAAGCAAGGAAAAAGCAGTTACAAGCGCCCATTTCCTGACCTACAACATATTATACCAAATTCAGTAAGACAGAACATTGCTTGTGTTCAAACTGCTTACAGAAGCAATGAAGTGTACAACTTTCTAATATAAACAGTTTTCTTCCTCAGCCCATCTCTGAAATAAACCATTGCTCCTTGTACTCAGTTCCTTGGGGTCTTGTCGGTTCTTAAAAAAACACTGTATGTAATCTTGCACAAGAAATACACATGTGGGTGGTTTTATAAAAGAGAAAGGAAGACTAAGTGTCTGGTATTAAGAAATGACTAAAGCTTTAACATATGACAACTCCAAAAACTGTTTAACCATTTTGTAATATGTATTTGTATTACGGGATGGCAGAACTACTAAACAGATAAGGCTAACCAGTCACAGGTACTCAAACCATGCTCAAGTTAATGTCACTTGTTTCTGTAACATTTTCTGCAAAAAAACTACTATGTCCAGATATTTGCAATATGGAGGAAAATCAAACCTCAACCTGCAAGAGAAAGATATGAGGAAAGAATGTGATTGAAAATGTACCTGTATGCATGCCAAAGCTAAGTTTGAGAAGGATAATATGACTGTTCTAATTTTATCGAAAAGGATCACTTAAAAGACTCATAAATGCTGTCACAATCCAGTCAAAAAAGTACTCTGTGATCTTGTTCAGCTACCAGAGCACAAACATTTACATTGGTGTGTGGGTGGGGGGGGGGGGGTAGTATAGACATACTCTGCTTATTTCTAAATACATATGATCCAGAAGCATTTCAAATTTCACAGAAATGATACAATACATGTCCAAAAAGAAACCAACAATAAAACTATAAATCAGCTTTTCCTACATGCATATGTATCTGTATTAAACTTTAAATGTGTAGAGCATAGTGGAGTGCAGGATGGGAATGCAAGTGGAACATATAAAGCAACTAACCTAAATTTAAAACCAAACAAATAAACACAAAAACAAGCACTGCTGTCTCTCCAACTGGAAAAGGGAGTGAACCTATGACTGGTTGAAACATCCAGAACTAGAACTCATTCCATTTAAATTCCCTATATCTTGAAAATTCATGGAGAAGATTAGACTAAACCAGTGCTACATACAGCAGTGATATGGTACCATTTTTTAGGCTGTGTGTGTGTATAAGGGGGGATGTCCCAAATGTCAGATAGTCTGGAAAGCACTGAACTAAAATTTGACTTGGTACTGTAGCTTTCTGCTTAGTTTTTCACATAAAGCGTCATGCAACTTTCGACCTGGAAAATCTTATGGCAAAACAACAACGAAAAATAAAGTGCTATAATATATGTGGCATGTGTAATATGTAAATCCACTGCATGTGTGACTGCTTTGAGTTGCCTGAGGGCTGAGAAAAGCGGTATATAAATAAAGTAAATAAATAAAAATAAATAAATCATTGTATTTTGAAAAAGCTCACAGATAAGGGGTGAGACAACATGAAGTAAGAGAAATCTATCACTAGGAAGGGAAATTCACTCCTGAAAGAGTTATGCTAAGGAAAAGGTGTCTCGACTAAAGCTCTCTCACCAAACCTTATTTCTATAACAAATCATTTTTTTTTCAAAATCCATCACAGGGACAGAAAATGAGGTAAAATCTTCTGAACAGTGGTACACACAGCAAACAAACACTATAGGGGTGTTAACATACACATACACACACACACACACACACACAGCTAGAGTTACATTTTAAAAAATGTACATGTTCTGACGTACAAACAAATTCAACTTAAGGACAAACCTACATGACCTATCTTGTTTAGACTTTGGGGACTGTCTGTGCTATTTAAAAAACAAAAAACAAGTATGATAAGCAGTCTTAGTCTCAAGAACTCTTCAACACCTTGTGTGACTACCTCAGCAATTTTCCTGAAGTTGCAATGCCTAAAATTTTCTTTATGTCCAAAAATACTGGATATTTACAGAACAATAAATAGCTAATTTATATCTCAGATGTGAGATGAGCACAGAACCAGTCACAAGATTAACTAATAGGATTAAAACCTCTGTGCGGAAATGGCTAAGACCTCAGCAGTTCTGAGATGTGTTTGCTAAGCTTGGGACTCAAAGATCATGTGTTTGGCAGCAAAATCAATAGTAATTTTGGTACTGTTCCACTATCTGGGCGGAGGCCACTAGGGGCCGCTAAAGAGAGAATAGTTCATTTCAGGGGGAGGAGGGGGACTGAAGGAGAAAAACCGTTTCCCCGGTTTTTGCTGTATTTTTCCCCTGCCCCCTTCCCATTACATAAACAGTTGTTGTTTCTATGAGGGGCACATGGGTGGGGGGAATAACAGTGAAACAGGGAGAAATGGTTTTACTCCTTCAAACAACTCCCACCCCATAAAACGAACTATCCTTCCTTCTATAGTGGCCCCTAGTGGCCTCTGCCCGGATAATGGAACAGTACCCTAATTTTTACTGTTTCTCTTTTCAGCTTGGGCCCCGTGTCCTGTAAAGAAATATAACAATTCTTAATTCTTCAAATTTTACACATCTCTTATTGAGAGGTGGTGAGGTCTCCTCTGGAAGTCTTCAGAATGGGGCTGGATATATGAGGAAGCATTAACTGGAGATATGCAATGATCAGGAGGTTGGTCTTGATAACCCATGAACCCTTTCTAGTTCTATAAATCTATAAATCCACTATATATAAATCCACTTTAAACTAATACTAGACATTCAGAACACTATTAGCAGCCCAATGCATGTGGCTCAGATATTAGTTAAATGATACTCACTCCAAAAGGGGGTGAATTGTGATTGTTACCATGTTCTACAAGTGTCAAATGTGTTGTCTTAAAATTCATCCAAAAATCATAAACATGACTACATATGGTTTGACTCACTTAATTACACTAATAAAACAGGCTAATCGAACATAAATACGCAATTAGTTTAAATACTGTGGCTGACGGGTCTTTTTCAATGAAGTTTATTGTATGCAGGGAGTGGAAAGAAATTGTGTTTCCTAATCAAAATATATTTTGTGCCCCTCATGATTGTGAACAGAATGAAAAGGCACAAATTAGAAAATGTCATAAACATGGTTTAATTAATGCAAAAACAATAATGAATTTCCATCTGAGTTGGGAAATCAATCTAATCAAAAGAAATAAGAAAACAAGAATGCTGGCAGGAAACTGTACAGCTCAACAAAATGCAGATGATTTCCACACTGCTAATGATACTATTAAGTGAATAAAGAACAAATAGAGACCAATTCACACAACATCAACAACCATCTGAAGATTCAATGTACACTGCCTTCTTTACCCCCACAGAGATTAAATTACCAGAATACTTTATTTCAACTAGGAACGAGGAAAGATATTAAAAGCAATATTTTCTAATAAAAAGAAAAGCCTACAATATGGATTAAACATTTAATTACAAATGGGTAAGATCCAGTGGTGGATTTCCACTGGCAGAATAGCAGAATCCAGAGGAAACCAAAAATCTCTCTCCAAAGCAGCTTCCCTTACACTCCAAAACCACCTCTGAAGAACTGGGAAACCCTTCAAAGCACATTTAGATGTCATGAAAACATATCTGGTTTTAATAATTGTTTTAATATTGCGTTAATTTTTTGTTTTAATGTATATGTCTATTTTTGCTGTGTATACATATGTGCATGCCATCAAATGGCTGCCATTTTTGTAAAGACGCTCTGAATCCCCCTTTTTGGGGTGAGAAGGGTGGGATATAAATGTAGTAAATAAATAAATATCTATTAAATTTAGTTAGTTCTAAATTTAGTTAGTTCTACCAATACATCCCAGAGCAGCTACTTGTCTAATCTGACATTCTAAAATAATTATTTTGGATACAGAAGACATGGATACATATTGATCAAGGGACATTTTGACCCAGTTTACAAAACAGGCTCAGGTTCCTTTGATTCAATTCTTTTTACTTTACTAAGCAAGATCAAAAGTACCTTCCTTCACATGGATTATAATTACTTCCACTAATCACTTCTTTGAGCGTGGTATGCAAGGACACTAACCAAAAGCAGGCTCAATTTTCAATATTATAGCATAATATAGTAATAATGAACCACATGCCAGAATTTCTGTAATATACCTTTTAAGATTAAAGCCTTTGAGATAGTTCACTCTTTTGTTTTGGGTTGAAGAAAAATGCAGCTGCATTCCTATGACAGAAAGGCTTGATTTTAGCAATATTTAAAATAGTTTTTCCCCCACAACAATGTCATAAACACTTTGACTTTAGACTTTGAAAGGAGAAAATGTAAGTTCTAATTGTTCAACCCAGCATTTTTGGACAGTTCTGGTGCAGTAAGTAACATTAAAGTGGGTCTGCAGTCGGCATGCCAAGGGCATTCCATAGCGGTGACTACATACGGAACAAAGCCAGCTTAAACAAACATTTCTTCTTCTGGCTGGCTCTGCACTAGAGCAGTCTACTTCAATGTCTTCTGGCCCCTTCATGTACAACCCTCCATTCTACTAGTTATTCCACTTCTGCCAAGTGAACACAGTGAATGCCATGGGAACCTTCACATTTTTTAAAAGTTAAACTCAAAAGTGTGCTAACCTTTCAGCAGCTTAAATGGCCAGACTTGGTATGATGATGCTAAATACAATATGGCGCTCATGATTACTGTCTTGCTTTGCCCCTTGCATCCATCCCATCTGAAAACAGTAACAACATACCAAATTTGGGCAAAGTATTCATCCTAAAATTCAATCTAATCACAGCACAGTCTAATTCTATATCAATTAGGTACCTAAAAACATTTCTGTGAAGCTGAAGGGTAAATGCTAGACATGTCTACCCCTAAAGATAAAATCAGAAACCAGGTTTCCAAGAAACTGTCTATTTTGATTAACCCTCTCACCATGTAAATATGATGAGCCAATTTTTCATCCAATGTATTCTGTCAAACCCACCCTAGTTGGCCTTAGGTCATACACCTTGCCAGTATCTGCATATACTTCCCAGGATATCCATCTTTACTTATCAGCCTAAAAGAATTCACTCTTGATATTTCCCAAGCTAATTTTCTCAGCAACCCTAAGGCAGGGTAAAAACAAAGATCTTCAATTAGAGTTTACAAATCTTAAGAAGTGTATCTTCCTACATAACCCTTTATGCCTGTTAAGATACACAGGCGCAGGCAGATAAAAATCTTATTTGAGTAAGCTTTTAGTAATCTAGACTAGCAACATTTGACAGACTGCACTAATTTCTGTTGTTCAAACCATATTGCTACTGCACTTGTTACTAAACTGTATTTCTATTGTGATCTGAATTCAACAAAAATTATGCTCCTCAGCTATGAAAGAGGAGACACCATTCTTAAACTGAGCAGAAAAAAGTGTGATGGAGTGGGTGGCAGAGATCAGTCCAGTATATATCAGTCCTTACTGCAGTATTTCTAACTAGTTGCTTTTATTATTTTAAAACTTAAAGATCCTAGGCCAAGAGTGTATCTTTATACTGGAATATAAAAGAGGCAAAGGGAAACAGCTTTTCTTCTCCAACATACATCCCTTGTACAAGTAACCTTCAAAATGGTGGTGAATACTACCCTAACCAGATACATCACAACTATCACAACCAGATACAGTGAAGACATCTGCCCTTGTTCTCATTACGCTAAAACAGTGGATGTGGCTCTTAATGAGACAGGCCGCATTATCACGGGGGTGCCTGTGCCCTACACCACTGGAGAAATTACACTGTTTAGCTGGTATTGCACCACCTGACATATGCTGGGAAGTAGCAACCAATAGTGAAAGGACCAAGGCAATGACATCTCTGGCCTATCCCCTGTTTGGATATCAGCCAGCACCCCAATGCTTTAAATCAAGATGTAGTTTTCTAAGGTCAACAGAGACACTTGCTGGAATATCTCAGTAAGCAAGAGTCCAAAGGTGGCAGGCTAAAAGTGGGTTTGTATTGGTTTTATTGTTGTAATGCAGGAACTGTTGTTTAATTGTTAATTGCTGCTATTTGTTTACTACTGTCATATGATGCCGGCATCGAATTGTGCCTTTGTAAGCTGCCCTGAATCCCCTTCGGGGTGAGAAGGGCGGGGTAGAAGTAACCGAAATAAATAAATAAATTAATAAAACCCAGAACCTGAATTAATGGCTGATACCAAATGAGAAACTCCCCCCCCCCCCCACACACACACAGAAAACTGGGCGACTTGGAAGGTGCTGAACAGACTGCGCTCTGGCACCACAAGATACAGAGCCAACCTTTAAAAATGGGCCTACAAAATGGAGTCCACGACATGTGAGTGTAGAGAAGAGCAAACCACAGACCACCTATTACAATGCAGTCCGAGCCTCACCACGTGCACAACGCCTATAGCAACACCAAAGGCACTCCAAGTGGCCAGCTACTGGTAAAAGGACAATAGAATGCCAAGTTTTCAAACTCTGTGTGTGTGTTTTTTTAAAAAAATACAATACAACTGTTTTGTATTGTATTAAGGATTGTATTTTGT
This sequence comes from Anolis sagrei, assembly GCF_037176765.1. Taxonomy (NCBI): domain Eukaryota; kingdom Metazoa; phylum Chordata; class Lepidosauria; order Squamata; family Anolidae; genus Anolis; species Anolis sagrei. The sequence goes on along the minus strand of NC_090021.1, from coordinate 25,463,914 downwards.
AGTGATTCGCTCCTGATATGATAAATAATGAATACTACCCCAAGCCAGAAAAAGTAAGGTTGCTTTTGCCTAATGACAGGGCAGACAAGAAAATGCCATAATAGGTTCCCCTTAGCGTTGCTATAATTTAGAAACTACTTGAAAGCTCAAAGCAGTAAGGCCAGAACCAGTGCAGAGAGAAGCAGTGCCCTACCTCCTAATGAAACAGACTCTACTGATAAGACAGTAATAGATCTTTCCCACATAGAGACTAAAGCAGGGGTCCTCAAACTAAGGCCCGGGAGCCGGATGCGGCCCTCCAAGGTCATTTACCGGCCCTCGCTCAGGGTCAACCTCAGTCTGAAACGACTTGAAAGCACACAACAACAATCCTATCTGATCAGGCAAAAGCAGACGCACACTTCCCATTGAAATACTAATAAATTTATATTTGTAAAAGTTGTTCTTAATTTCAATTATTGTATTGTTTTAAGTGTTTTTTGCACTACAAATAAGATATGAGCAGTGTGCATAGGAATTCATTCATGCTTTTTTCAAATTACAATCCGGCCCTCCAACAATTTGAGGCACTGTGATCTGACCCTCTGTTTAAAAAGTTTGAGGACCCCTGGACTAAAGCATGCCTAGAATTCAAGATAGTCTTAATCAGCCACATCTTCTCACATATTATCATCATCATCCATTTATATTCCACCTTTTCCTCAACCATGGGACTTGAAGGTCACAAAAGTTAAACCAGAAGCAGCTAACACATAGTTAAAACATGACTAAAATTTCACAGTCATCCACTACATTTTTATTTATTTTATTTATTTATTTCTGCTACTTATACCCCGCCCTTCTCACCCCCGAGGGGGGACTCAGGGCGGCTTACAAGAAAGGCACAATTCAATGCCCTTATACAAATACATACAACTATAAAACCGTAATTAAATTTTTCTTAAACTGTGCGGAAGACTTGCTAGAGACACAGACTGAAATGAAAATAACATGAAATACACAGTTCATTAAAAGAATCTTACAGGTAATCGCTAGGTTTCACAGGTAATTAAGCTCAAAAATATTCACAATATAGTTGTAGGAGTATTATTTCACCAATGAGAAATAGAGAATCAATTAGTAACCCTGATTTGAAAATCAGAATAAGATCACAGGTAGTTTTTGTTGTGCACCTTCAAGTCATTTCAGTCCTATGGCAACCCTATCATGGTGTTCTCTTGGCAAGATCTGTCAAAGAGGGGTTGCCTTTGTCCTCCTCTGAAGCTGAGAGATTGTGACTTACCCAAGCTTAGCTACTGGGTTTTCACAACTGAATAGGGATTTGAATCCAGAGCTGTAGTCCAACACTCAAACTGCTATGCCATGCTACATTAGAGTAGTAAATTATTCTGTGATAAGAACATCGCAAGGCATTAAAATCTCCTATGTACAAAGGTTAGAAATCCCATATGCTTAAATCCTAACCTGTAAATCAGTAAATTATGTGGTGCTGACTAAGATTAACTGGGTTTCTTCATTCTGACTGACTATGCAACATCTTATTTCCTGTTAGCAATCTGTTAAACAGTTGTGGCTAACAGCTTCTTTTCAGGACACAAGTAAAAGCCAAGGTGGTAGAATTCCAGTTTTGGATATGGCCAAACACATCACATCTTGAAGCAATTGGAGAAAAATGTTTGTCTCAGCAACTTCCTTACAGACATAGCTGGAGAATGCAGCCTTTACCACAAGACAGTCCAGGCAGGGCTCCCCTGTTGTCTTTGCAATGACCTCTCTTATCTATAAGGTTTCGTAGGAAGAGACACCCCAGCATGTTGCAGTGCTCAACTATGAATTCAACAGTCAAATAAAAATATTAGTGTTGAATTAAACCTCTGCAGGATCTTTACCTACTGGAATTTCAAGCTGTCACTAAAGGAGAATTGACAGAAAGTTAAGATGTTTGAAAGGTACTTTACAGCTTCAGAATAAAACACTTTAGGAATGGAATTTTTAAATAAGAAAATCTCACAAGTATATTTACTTTCATGCCCTTTCCAATCTTGTAATCTCAGGACTGCAAAATATAATTAAATATACTAAAACCTATATTGCAAAGGTGGGGGAAGGATATACTTGCTTATCCATGGCCAATAAAAGCGTTCCCAAATAAAACACATTAACTCCAGATGTTCCATAGTCTTTGGACAGATGTTTGGGGGAAGGGATAGTAATAAAAAAGGGCAGTGTTGCTACACAAAAATGATGCTGCTGGAAGCCACATTTACCTCTACTCCTTACTTTGAATATGCAAAGTGAATTACAAACCACGCACTGTTTTCACTAGTAACAGAAACCAATTTCAGCTGACTGCAGAGTCTACAACAGGTGTAGAAATGCTATCTTTTAAGAGCAATGTGTATTTTGTGCCCTTCAAGTTGCCTGTTGACCTATGGAGACTCCACAAATTCAATAGGGTTTTCTTAGGCCCCTTCTACAACGTTGAATCCAGATTATCTGCCTTGATATTCTGGATTATGTGGCAGTGTACAAGGGCCCCTTCTCAAGGAATAGTCAGAAATGGTTTTGCTGGGTCCTTCCTCTGAAACATAATCTATAGCACCTGGTATTTTGCTGGCAGTCTCACCCAAATAGTAACCAGGGCTGAGCCTGCTTAGCATCCAAGACCAAATGGGATCTGATGATTTTAGGATGTCTTGGCATTAGAGAAGTGACAACTGCCATTTATATTGTCACTGTAAAATTGTGACTCAGCATCAAGGGCCAAAAACAAAATGGGGAAAGAGCAAGCCCTACATTCACATACTTGTTTAAACAAGACACCCATGTATTTATTTGTCACCAGACTTCTGTTCTATTCAGCTGCAATCTTTCATAACCAGAACCAGAAGCAGCCAATCACAGGCAAGTCACTTCGCAGAATTTCACAGTTCAGCCACTTTGCTTAGCAGCCAACAGAATTGAATCATTTACAGTAGCAGTGTAAGAAAAGTTATAGATAACACTTTGTAACAAAGTATGAAAAAAGTTTCTTTTTCTGCTTTGAAAGTGTTATATCCTGTTTAATTGTGTGGTATTTACTTTGAAAGTAGTTGTTATACTCCAGAAACTTCATTTTTGTGTCTTCTCCAACTAAGTTGAATTGGTTGAGACTCAATGAGATATTCATTGAAAAACTATAATAAAACGTGCTACAGGATGTCCAGCAAAATAAACGTTTTCCATGTCTTTATGACAGAACCAATTAGGAAATGACATTTATAACCCAGGAACAAAAATTGTGTTACATGGGGTAATCTTACAGCACTCTGCACCCAAATTACATTTGCACTTTTTACAGATCAGACCAAATAGATACTCCTATGTTGTTGTTTTTTATCATGCACTGCTGCACTCTGGACCGTGCTCTTACCTACAAGAAGCACTGCCTGAACATGAAGCAAAAAGTGGGTGCTAGAAACAATATCATACGAAAGCTGACTGGCACAACCTGGGGATCACAACCAGATACAGTGAAGACATCTACCCTTGCGCTATGCTACTCTGCTGCTGAGTATGCATGCCTAGTGTGGAACACATCTCACCACACTATAACAGTGGATGTGGCTCTGAATGAGACATGCCGAATTATCACGGGGTGTCTGCACCCTATACCACTGGAGAAATTACACTGCTTAGCCGGTATTGCACCACCTGACATCCGCCGGGAAGTAGCAGCCAATAGTGAAAGGACCAAGGCAGAGACATCTCCAGCTCATCCCCTGTTTGGGTATCAGCCAGCACGTCAATGACTTAAATCAAGAAATAGTTTTCTAAGATCTACAGAGACACTCGCTGGAACACCTCAGCAAGCGAGAGTCCAATAGTGGCAGGCTCAAACCCAGAACCTCAACCAATGGCTGATAACAAATGAGAGACTCCCCCCTGGGCACACAGAGGACTGGGTGACTTGGAAGGTGCTGAACAGACTGTGCTCTGGCACCACGAGATGCAGAGCCAACCTTCAGAAATGGGGCTATAAAGTGGAATCCACGACACGTGAGTGTGGAGAGGAGCAAACCACTGACCACCTGCTGCAATGCAACCTGAGCCCTGCCACATGCACAATGGAGGACCTTCTTGCAGCAACACCAGAACCACTCCAAGTGGCCAGATACTGGTCAAAGGACATTTAATCAACTACCAAACTCACAAATTTTGTATTCTGTATTTTGTATTTTTGTATCTTGTCTGTTTGTTTGCTTTGTTCCGTTAGAAATATAATATAAATGACTGGTTGCTGATGACTCGATAAATAAATAAATGCACTGCTGCTTACTTGCAAATATATTTGGATTCAGCTAAGTGCATGTTGTATCTTTAGGGTTTCAAAGTTTTTAGCCCATGTTTCTGGTTATATAGGATTTGAAGTAGTATAAAGTACAAGAATGCAAGAGGGAACAAAAACATGTGGCCATTGTGGGTCTTCCAGTCCTTTCTGATTTATACCAACACAAAGGTGAAACAAGGAGATCTGTCATTGCCCTCAGAGGTTAAGAGAGAGTAACGTGCCCAAGGTCAATCAGTGGGTTTCTATGTTGGAACAGGGATACAAGGTATGAATATCTCCTGCTCTAAACAAAAGCTCAAACCACACAGCACACTGACCTAGTGAAAATGGAGCATTAATAAAAACAAACACATCTGTGTAGCTATTAGGAACTGCAAACATATTAAATGGACAGTAGTCAAGCAGGACAGTTCTGCCAATTCAGGACTTTCTCATATGATTTCAATATCCCGGACCACTTGTATGATAAGGGACAGTGGCAACTTACTGGCATGAGGACACCAACAGCATTCTGATAGCACAGAAGCACCTGGGATCATTGCACTAGATCTGTTGTGACCATGTGATGTGATCAGGGATTATTGACAAGTTTTCCCCATCAATAGAAAGGAAAATATTTAAAGTGGTTTCATTCAACTTCAAAATAGAAGAACAATGTTACCAGGTAACGTTTCAAGGAAGGATTTTAACATGAAAGCAACTAAAGATATATACATATATTGAAAGATATTCCGTCCTGTAGGTATTTCATCCTCTAACAATCGCACTACATGTACATGACACAGTTTTTAAAAATCCACCAGTACCAATAATATTTATTTAAGATATTTCTATATTGCCTCCCAACCTAGAACGGCTCTTAAGGCCATGAACAAATAAAAGCAATTAAAACAGAAGAAAGATTTTTTTAAAAATTCAAAAGCATATTAAAATACTAATTAAACTTTTAAAAGCAATCTTAAAAACAACCCTAAAATGCAATTTTAAAAGAGAGAAATATTAAAAGCCACGTAGAACAACACTGTCTAGCTGAGATGGAGTCAGCCTAACTTCCTTGAATGGGAATTCCACCCATCAGGATGCTGTTACAGAGAAGACCCTGTTATGTGTACCTCCCAACCTAATTCAAATTCAGAAGGGCTCATAAGGAAAGTGGTGGCCCTTTAGATATCACAGCGCAAAGGAGTGACTCTGTTCTCATTTTTAATCCAAACTTTTCTTGATGCTGAGTCCCCACTTAGGTTCTGTCCCCTTCAAATGCTACTTGTAAAGGAACTTTCCAAGATACTGAACATATCTGGGCCCACTGTGAACTGACTACTCTAGTGATGTGGAAGATACCAACCACAAATGGGATATAGTCTAGGAAGGAGCAGGGACATATATTTGAGCACTATAACTGGAGGTCAGTTGTGAACAGCAGTACTGCAGAATTCAAAGAGGCACGAATGGAGGGTGAAAGCGAGAAATGTGTCAAGAGGAAGGAGTGTCAAGCCAACCCTGACGGGGACCACCTTCCCCTGGAAACCAATGTCCTCACTGTGGGAGAACATGGCTCCACAGCCACCTAGGGACCAACCCCCAAGACAACGCTTGGAGGACCATCATTCTTGGGCTACGGGGGATCGCCCAAGTAGGTAAGTAAGTACCAACCACAAATGGGAAATAGTCAGGAAGGAGCAGGGCCATATATTTGCTAAATAATAGCAGCTGCAAGAAGAACAAATACAACAGGCCCTACATTGTAATGAAGGTCAGGAGCCAAAGTGAAAAATTGCTGGAGAGAACACCTCTCTAGATCCTCCAGATCATCACGAAGGTCAACTTTTGATAGATGGTGACCACAGAGGCACCCTAAGGACTTCAGACATTCCTAGAAACAACATATTAATCAAATCCAAGAGTAATCATGTATAGAAAGGTTACACCCGCAAACATGAAGAGTCATCTGTATACTAAAGATCATACATTGGGCTTGCATAATGTCATTATTTGCCGGTAGAATGATGCACCAGTAGTCCTGTTCAACCTGTGTTCAAGGGAAATTTTACACAATTGAACCAAGACACTGAAAGGAAACAGAATGCACAACCAAATGCACAATGTGAGTCCATGTGCAAGGCACACATATGCAACTCTGCTTCCACAAACTTGAATTAAAAACAGATGCTCTGTACCCACCCATATGGATTTCTGTAACAAATTCAAGTGCAGTGGGTTTGAGGAATGTATTTTCATCCTCTCTAACCACCTCAATCATTTGCCATCCCATTTTTACATTTTTAACTTATTATTTGATATAAAATACATTGTAGGCATTCCTAAATTTTGAAAGTTAAGAGATAGCCAAGTGAAGCCATAATGATTGTTTGATTAAGTACTGCCAGCTGTATTTCTATATGTACCACTATAGACGGCTGTATTACCTGGGGCTAATTTAGTATACAGTGCCTGAACTAGGTAGTTTGTGCAGAGAGGGACTAGGGTACAGAGGAGTAATTATTTCCTCCCCTTGCCAAAAAACTTACACAAAACAGCATTATATTTTAAGAAGTCTATAGTTTTCATTTTATTAGTTTATAGGAATATTGCCCAAGGCAAGCAAGGATTTGATAGGAGGAAGTAGACTAAGGTAGCATGTTCATGTAAAGGATTCTTTCACTGACTAAGCAAACAAGTGAATGGAGTTTGGCTAGTATCTCAAACCTTTCTTAACTTGAGCTCCCTCTGCCCAACCCTTTTATTATTAAGAAAAAGTAAGTATATGGGCTAGTTCATAACTCATGGCAAAGCATCATCTGGTCCATTTTACGTTAATTTCAAATTAAACAACTAAATAATGTCTAAGAAAGTGACTATTATACTTCAGAATATGACACAATAGTCACTCACGGAATGCTACACTTTTCAATCCAGTTCACTGATATTTGAAAAATACTGCTACTAAATCATTAATGGGTTTACCAAGAGATAACCACTACCCAAGACGATTTTGCTTGACAAAAATACGGGTAAATATTTTATATGGGGACTATTAAGTTGGTAATTGTTCTAAGATATCAATCTGTTCCAAAAGTAACTTTGCCAAATTATATGGATGTGACTTCTTAAAACTGAAGATCACTGTTAACTTTAAACAACGACATAACCCTGAACTGTTAAATATCTTTAGCAATGACGCAAAAAAGCTTTCTTGCCTTATAGAACACACCTATTGAAACTGAGAAATGTAATGTAAAATGTAGGTAGGGAGAATTCAATTCATGTCCGTATGTGGCCCAAATAACCTTGTCTGTCTCTGTATAATGTATATACAGAGACAGACAAGGAATCTGTATAATGACCAAGTAGCAACAGTAAGAACTGACCATGGAACAACAGACTGGTTCAAGATTGGGAAAGGCGTATGGCAGGATTGTTTACTCTCACCCAACCTATTCAACTTATATGCAGAACACATCATGCGATGCGCAGGACTTGACAAATGCAAGGCTGCGGTTAAAATTGCTGGAAGAAATATTAAAAACCTTAGATATGCAGATGTTACCACTTTGATGGCCAAAAGCGAGGAGGAGCTGAGGAGCCTTCTAATCAAGGTGAAAGAAGAAAGTGCAAAAGCTTGGTTGCAGTTAAACATAAAAAAAACCAAGATTCTGGCAACCAGACTGATTGATAACTGGCAAATAGAGGGAGAAAACATGGAGGCAGTGGCAGACGTTGTATTTCTAGGTGCAAAGATTACTGCAGATGCAGCCAGGAAATCAGAAGACGCTTACTTCTTCAGAGGAGAGCAATGACAAATCTCAATAAAATAGTGAAGAGTAGAGTCTTTACACTGGCAACGAAGTGTCCACTACAAATGACCTCCTGTCACTTCTAAGAAAGATTTCCAGCCAAAAATGTGGTGATGCAGCCTACTGTGTCACTGTCAGAATGAAAACTGATCCCTGCAACAGTTGCCCATCTCTGGTCTACCAGAACCAAAAAGCTAGCATCAGCAATACACTCAAAATTGAAAGTTGGAACAGCAAATGTTAACTTGTGTTAAAACAGTTTCAGAAGAAACCAGAGAGTACAACATGCCTGGACAAACTTGCACAAATGAGGCCAAGGAAAAACTATGCCTTTGGAGATTAATGCCTTTTGCTATTAATGCCTATGTAGCACACATCCCTCCACACAGTTTCAATGGGCTTAGTATACTATTACCTTAGGTCTCTTTATTTTGGAAATGCTTACCTCATTTTAGAGAAGAGAAAGTACTGGCTAATAACCTCCTATATTACTAATTTGGTCAATCCATTTATGGACGTTTGGGAACAAGCCTTGGGCTGCTGACGTTTAAGTTAATGGTTCTTGGCTAGGAAAATAAATGTCAGCCACAAAGAAGTGGAAATTGAAAATGTTCAGGTTTAACCCCAGAGAGCCAGAAATATCCCCAAGCATATTGCCCATAAAACGACTTCATGTGTTTCAGTTAACCAAACAGCAGTTAATTATAATGGCATCCTTGCAACAAAAGAAGCTGACTTCTTATGCAAGTTTATGAACTTGTTTTTTTCTTTAGTGTTGACTCAAAATTCTCCATCTCTATATGAATATTCAATGTAGTGAACAAACAAGGGTAAATATGCAAAATTAGGAAATGTGATTCAGATGTATTGCAGATTATTCCAGATAATTAACTTAAATACCTTATGCAGATTACATGTAGATGCCACAAATTCCATATTTAAAACTAGTTTCTACAGAAAACTCTATATTGCTTTTTTGGTTTCACCACTGCAGATAACTATTGTATATATTCAAATCACTTAAATTCCCCTTTTCTTAGCTTAAACATTTGATTGGTATAAAACATCACTTACCACATAATATCAGGAGCTGCAAGTTGAAAAACAGATTTACTTTTCCTATAAAAATGTAACTTTTCTTTGAAGGATGAAATACCGAAATGGAAAACTGAGTGGGAAGAAAAGATTATGCCTGTTTGGAATTCTTTGCTAAAACTGCAACAGGAATGGTGGGGTGAGAAATTAATGCCCCCTCCTTCCCAAAGCTCAGCTGAAGTTCGGAATCTATTTTGGCTGTGCACTTGCTAGGAAGAGCTATATAACAAGCCTCTATCTTCAAACTCCAACTTGGGCCAAGAAAAGTGAAGATATGGGTGTTCTCAGATTTTTTAGGAAAGAGGTTATCCTCCCCTCCATCTGCAGCTCCAGTCTTTTAACAAGAAAAGATTTTCGCTTGAATTCATGCTGTGCTTCAGAGACCATTATGGATGAGAAACAAAACCCATCCAACTCAGAAAAGCATTAAGAATCAAGGCTATCTCAGATCAGAAGTCCGATGTTTATTTTTGAAGCATTCCAAACCAACAGACTTCAAACATATTAAATAATCCACATGAACCATCAGCACAATTGACTAAATGTAATATGAAAAATGGAAACTAAGAACTACATTAGAAACCACAGGAGCTATAAAGTTTAATAAGGACTTTACTAATGCTGTAATAGCAAATGGCGAGAATCATCTGGCAAAAGGAATTGAATGTAAGATTACTGGTGCCAGTGGATGGCAACAAGACACTCATAAGGGGTGTTTTAGGGCTGTCAGCTTATCAAAATAGACTGGTGAATTTGCAAGTACTGTATATATTCATGTATAAGTCTAGAAATTTTAGTAAAATATTTGACCCAAAAAACTTGGTTGGCTTATTCATGGGCCAATGTACTGCCTTCACTCTTATGAAAACAGGAACCATCCTCATTTTCTGTGTAGAGTGGCAAGAACTTAGTCCCTCCCAAGAAAACCTAAAAGAAGCATCAAACATCTGTACCCTCTCCACCCTGCCAATGCTTTTGTTTGTACAGTCTAGTTTATGGCATAGGCACTATATAACTTGGTGGGCTTCAGAAAAAACTGGGATGACTGCCCCCAATCCCCCCCCCCCCGCCCCAGGTGGTATTAGCACTCTCCTCTTCCCGCAGAATGACCTTCGACTTATCCATAAGTCTTATCAAAATGCCTAATTTTGGCCCGAAAATTTGCAATGTAACAGGTAGATATGTATTGGAGCAGTAACTGTTTTATATATATATGAGGTTGTATAGCATGTACTTCCTCTCATAATTTAAAATAGGACTACATCAGAAAAGTTATATGTGAACTGCAAGACAATCAAATCCATGGTATGGCCTTCTATTTGAAAGAAGTAAAAATTCAATATCCCCTTAGTATACAGAGTCAGCAACATTTAAAAATTCTTCTTTGGAGGGAGGGTCATATGCTGATAAAAAACAGAGTAACATTATGAGTTGATTTTTTTTTAACTTTTACTCATACAGGGAAATCTATCTCCCAACTATATGGTGTTCGAAGACGCACAGCACTTGAAAATTAGAATTAATAGAAGCAAGTTTATAATGCTCTCCTGAATGGAGCCAAGAAACACATGGCTTGATTGAGCATGAATAGGAGATTTGTGCTGGCACTACTCTTTGGCTCCCTCCACTCTTTTGCTCTCCAGTCAGCTGACAAAGAAGAAAAATTTGGCAGCTCCCTTTGCTATGTGGGATTCCACAGCTTCAGTACTTGTAAGGGTGGCAGCAGGACAAGAATGGAAGATTCTGAATGCAGCAAAGTATAGAGCTGCTAATTGAACAATTTGTGCATATCTATCCAAAGGGCTCTCTTTCACACAATTGCCTGAACAGCACAATGCCCTCTGCCACTGTAAAGCTAATGAGAATGTAACTACAGAACTGAACTCTCACTGATTTCAGTATCAAATCAAATGTTGTTGTGCAGTAGGAAGCCAGCCCTGTCTTGGTGCAATGTGCAATTCTACTGAACATTGATTAGGTTTGTTGTAAATGAATTATTGAATCAAATCTATTTTGTAATGGTCTGGGAGTGGAATATCTGAAAGACTGCTTCGTGTTGTATGAGCCTACCAAAACCTGAGTTAAGTAGAGACTATGTTAAAAAAACAACAATAACACACCCTGAGAGAAGAGTTTTGTGACTACACGAGACAGGTTTTTCTCTTTAAAAGCAGTTTAACTAAAGATGTCCCTCTTGAGAGAACTAAGGTTGACTTCTTACTGAGCTTCTGATAGACAAACTGCTGATTCTGTATGATCTTTGATTTTTACATTGGCTTTTAATTTTGTTTCAACTGCTTTTGAAGTCCTTTTTAAAAAAAATACTGTACATCCTGTATATCATTTTGAGGACAGAAAGTGATAAATAAATAAGTAACAATGGAATAGAGCAGGGGTTCTCAAACTTCTTCAGCTGCAGAGGCCTTTTTGAAACAAAGGTTTCTCATGGAGCCCAAAAGAATATTTATATATTATACATGTATATAATGTATATATATATATCAGGTATGGGCCAACCTTTTGATGCATTGCATTTTAAAATTTGACAAACAGGACCGTGCCAGTGGCAGATCGATGGGAGAGAGGTCAACCCCCCTGTTTAGGGAGCTCCACTGGCTGCCGTTTATTTTCCGAGCCCAATTTAAGGTGCAGGTGCTTACCTACAAAGCCTTGAACGGTTTGGGACCATCCTACCTACGAGACCGCATCACAGTCTACGAACCCACACGCTCGCTCCAGTCATCAGGAGAGGCCCTGCTCGTGATCCCACCTGCCTCGCAGGCGCGTTTGGTGGGGACGCGGGACAGGGCCTTCTCTGTGGTGGGCCCCCGCCTCTGGAATGCCCTCCCGAAAGATCTCAGACAGGCCCCCACCTTGGCGGTTTTTAGAAAAAACCTGAAAACCTGGCTATTCCAACGTGCCTTCTCAGATTAGGAACCCCTACCAAAGCCCAGAAGCACTTTAGTAGAGTCAAGATCACCCTCAACGCACACTGCACTTATACTTTAATCTCATATCCCTCCGACACTTTTCTCAGCACTTTTAAACCTGTACCCCACTTCAGCCGGCTCAGTTTTAATAATGTCCTGTTGTATTGTTATTGCTGTTGTTTTTCTGCTTGAACTGTTTTATTTGCTATATATTGTATTGTTGTATTGTTGTATTGTGTTGTGCTGGGCTCCGGCCTGTTGTAAGCCGCATCGAATCCCTTGGGAGATGCTAGCGGGGTACAAATAAAGTTTAATAATAATAATAATAATAATAATAATTTTTGTGAACTAACTGGAAAAAAATGAACAAATTTCTATGCACACTACACATATCTTGTTTGTAGTGTGCCAAAAAGAAGGGGGGGGGGAGAGAGAAAGTAATAAAGAAAGAAAGATACAATATTTGAAATTAAGAATTTTAACCAACATAAACATAACAGTATTTCAGTGAAAGACCCCAGAGGCCATCCAGCCCATCCCCCTTCTGCCATGCAGGAAAAGCACAATCAAAGCACCACCTGAGCAATGGGAGGGGAAAAGGCTTTTGGAAGCAAGGAAAGCAAGGGGGAAAGGATCTGGGAGGAGGGGGAGGCAAAGGAGGGGGAGGCAAAGGAGGGGGAGGCAAAGGAGGAGCAGGAAAGAGGAGAGGGGGAAACAATGTTTCACAGAGCCCCTAGGGCTCTGTGGAGCACGTTTTGAAAACCACTGCAATAGAATAATAATGTGGTAGAGGAATCTGCAATAACAATAAAATGATGTCAGAAATCTTGGGCTGCTACTGTCTGAATTGTTAAAAAGCCTGTGAGGATGCAACCGCTTAAAAGAGGAAGGGTTGATGGAGCTGTACTCTCATTTTGACATCATATTGACTTAGCTATTCACTCAAACCTTTGGGGTCTTAGTGACTATTGTTTGGTTTTGACTGTTGTTCATTTCTTGTGGGCATGTATATTTTTACTGATTTTAAATATGATTTTATAGTTTATATTGAATTAATTCTAGTGATTGCCTTTCATTTGGAGAACTACTGGTGAAATATATTATGCTTTAGTTTAAAAAAAAACAAAAACAAGGGAATCTGAAGTGCCTTGGAAATGGGGAATAGGGAAGGGGGGGGGGAGAGAAAAAGATCGGTGTCCTCCCTCCTTACTTTTAGGAAAAAACTAAAGACGTGGTTTTGGAGCCAGGCCTTTGGCTAGTGGGCACAGCAGCACTTTAGGCACTGAACTCGGACAATAGGATTGTTTGAAAATTGGAAATGGCTTTATGACCTCTGATTATGTAATTTGTTCTATGTAATTATGTAATTTTAATTAATATCACTGTTTAATTGTTATGTTATGGATTTTATATTGCTGTTTTATATTGTTGTTTCGATACTGTTGGCATTGAATTGCTGTCTACGTTAGCCACTCTGAGTCCCCCCTCGGGGGTGTGAAGGGCGGGGTAGAAATGGTCTAAATAAATAAATACGAATGTGGTCTAAAGGGGCAAAGAGAGAAAAAGAGTCAAAGTAGTGTAGCGGTCTGAGCATTCAACTGTGATTCTGAAGACCAGGGATCAGATCTCCACTCAGCCACAGAACCCTACTGAGTGACCTTGAGCAAGACGTACTTCTTTAAATTCAGAGGAACATGTCTTACCAAGAAAACACCATGATAGCTTTGTTTAGGATTGACATATATCAGAAAGAACTTGAAGGCACACAACAACAGCGACCTAAGAAGATAACAACCCCTGCCTCCAAAAAACATGGTTCAGAGATATGTAGGGCCAAAACTTGGAAAGGTTAAAATACTAAATGTCAGAAAGCAAATCTCAAAGAACCATCATCAGTTTTACCTGCACGTCACAAAGGTTAATAACAGTTCCATAATTTTCACTTATTTTGCCCTTTGAGTTTTCATGTATGACTTAACCAGGTGCATTGCTGTGAGACTGCTACATTCATAACCTTAACACAATTAATTTTGTAGATACCAGCATAGTCTGAACTTGTACATTTTTAACCAGTAGTTCCCTTCTCCCCCCCTCCCCCCCCCCCAGGTCATTTCTTAAGATGTCAAAGACGTTCACTGGCTTAAGTAGAAAGTCTTGACTGCTTAGTAATAATTGTCTTTAAAAGGAACAAAAACATTTCAGAGGTTTTCAGCATAAGACAAAGTTTGCTTCATAGGCCACACTTTAAACAATTGCCTGTGGAACAACAGGCTGGGGGAAACACACCGATTAGCAGGATCTTTATAATGAGTTTTCCTCCAAGACCACAATTTTAGCTGGAGGCAGAGGTTTAAAGCATCTAGACAAAACAAATGTTAAGCCTGGTAGGAAATAAAAAGAAATATGTGATCATGTTTTGCACGTGGTGTTAGTGGCTTGACTGTTGGGGCCAGCTCACATTACAGAACTATAGCACTTTTTTTTTTCACTTTTAACTGTTGTGGTTCCATTCTAAGAAATATTTGGGTTTGTACTTTTATGAAGAACTGCAACATTCCAGCTGAAACTTCTAATTGCCTCTCCCTAAACTGCGAATCCAAGGATTCTATAGGATACGTCCATGTCAGTTAAAGAGGAATATTACTGGCGTAGTTCTGTAGTGTGAATGGGCCTTTGGTGCAAGGAAAAGAGTGTTGTTATCCCCAAGGGCTGTTTATTCTCCTGTGTCTCACCTGAGCCCCTAGTTCAGTGGTTCTCAACCTGTGGGTCCCCAGATGTCTTGGCCTTCAACTCCCAGAAATCCTAACAGCTGGTAAACTGGCTGGGATTTCTGGGAGTTGTAGACCAAAACACCTGGGGACCCACAGGTTGAGAACTACCACCCTATTTGGACATTTGATAAAGGCTAGGACTTTAACTTGCCAGATATATATATTTTGTCGTGTCAGGAGCAAATAGCTTCTGGTGTGAGAGAATTGGCCGTCTGCAAGGACGTTGCCCAGGGGACGACCGGATGATTTGATGTTTATATCATCCTTATGGGAGGCTTCTCTCATGTCCCTGCATGAAGAGCTGGAGCTGATAGAGAGAGCTCATCCACCTCTCCCCGGATTCGAACCTGCAACCTGTCGGTCTTCAGTCCTGCCGGCACAGGGGTTTAACCCACTGAGCCACCGGGGGCTCCTACTTGCCAGATAATGTTGCATGATACATGCTAGCATCAATTGCAAGAGTCTCAATCTGTTCTGTCCACCATTCTACTTAGAAAGCCTTATTAGGCCTAGGTATTCTAACTCTCCCTCTGGCATTTTTACTTTGGGCATGTTTAGGTATTTTTAATTGAAAACAATTACTGTGATATTATTGCTTTATGTTTCTTAGTAATATTTTATTGTATTGTTCAAATGTTGTATTTAAATACTTTAAAAACACAAGCTGCCTTGAGAGCTTTTTTAGTTGAAAAGCTGTACAGGAATAAACCATACATCAAAATGGAGAAACATCTGTGTTTTCCTTTGAGGCAGCTGTTTTGCATGATGGTCTCTGAAATCTTTGAGCTTACTTATTTGATTGTATGTGTGTTTTATTTTTTGTGTGTTTTATTTTTTCTGAACATGATACTCACTGGCAAATGTTCTGTTCTTTCAATTTTGCAGTGGTGGAGCATTGGGTAAGCTTGCATAATTTCTGAATTAACTCAAGACAAAGGAAAAGATCGTTGTCTCTGTTCTTTTGCAATGGAAGAGATGAGGAGTGAGATTTTATAACATGAAGAAAAGAGTAAAAATAATCCACTAAGTACATACTTGGATCAACCTAAAGTAGATCTTTGGATTCTAGCCACTAAAACTAACAATACACATTTTTGTTGTTGTGTGCATCCAAGTTATTTTCAATCTATGGCAACCCTAAGGTAAAGCTATTATGGGGTTTTCTTGATGGGGTTGGAGGGTACTGCTGCCTTTTTCAGAGGCCGACAAAGTGTGACTTGCACAAGGTCATCCAGTAGGTTTTTTTATAGCCAACTAGGAATTCGAATCCTGTTGCAAGAATCAAACCACTACATCACATTGGCTCAAATCATTAGATAATCACCACTCATCAAACCAAGTAAAATTACTCTAATTCCAACAGACTCAAAATATAATTATGGTACTTTGGGCTTAAAGTGTAAGTCTAATCTTACTTATTCAATGACAGGAAAATAAATCAAAAACTTAAAAGGTTTGTATATTGTCTGTGTGCGGCTCTCTAGTTTACAAAGCCCTAAAGAACTATGTAAGCTTGCAATAAAATGTTTTAAACATCCAGGCATATGGAAATACTTTAAATAAGGAAGGTTTCTGTATATACAGCTGACCTGTTCTAATCAATTTCAACATCTGGAAATTCTTTCTGAAGCCCACCAAGATATATATTGAGACATACACTGTGCCATAAGCTAGAGCTTACAAATAAAAGGGCAGCATTATCCAATTAATATGCACCAAAAGCACAATCTCACCAGAATCCAAAAGCAACATCTTTACATTCATCAACTTCTAAAGTATCTAAACAGAGCTGCATTTTCTGGAAACTAGAAAATTAGAGCTTTCCTTAGTAATTAAAAGAACTGACTAGTTCCAATGCCTGCTTTCTTTCCTGGAAATAAAGAACTCTTATGATACAAATCGCAACCAACAGCTGTGCTTTAGGGGAACTGAACTGCTTTGCAGGACTGCATTTGTACTATTAAATCTCATGAGAAAACAACAATCACAAGATTTAAGTGCCACAAAATTTTCCTGATATCAAAACAGTGAACAAAAACATACCAAGAGTGAATTTTAGAATAGAGTGAATGGTCTGCTAATAGCCACTGATTGGATGTTACCCTCAAAGCAAGTCTTCTGAAAGTTTAATCAGAAAGTGGAACACTTCTTGGCCACAGTTTCAATTGCAAGTATGAAAAACTGTATCCAGGTGAATAGGAATTACAGTATAGTCTACAATTTCATATTATATTTCTGCTGTTTATTTTCTATGTAATACGCAATTGCACTATTGCCTGAAAATATGTGGTCTATTACTGTAAAATGCATATTACTATCCCTGTTTTAGGGAGTGAATTTGTATCATCAAAATAATACATACATGAATCATAATTACACATGTGTATGCGTACAGTCCCACCTAGAATGGAATACATTTATGTGCCTCTTTTCCAAATGGAAATCTGGAGAACAATAAAAGTCCCATGCCTCCTCTAGCCAGGAAATATGGAAATTTGGGGGGGGGGGGGCTATTTTTCTCATTTAGGATGGAAGAAACCGTCCCTCTGGTGTAAGTGGAAGGAGCAAGACCGGTCAGGGATACCCTTCCTGCACTGCTGGAAATGTAGACACCAATCTGTTATAAGTGCTTCTCTCAGGCCACATCATTTATATTTATGGTACTGTTATTCTTTTTGTATTATTGGGATTCTTCCTTTTTTGCTTCGTAAAGCTTTGTTATATTTATTACTATTGCTTGATACTGTGTGTTTTTACGGTTAGGTTGTTATCTGATCATTTTTGAATTCTGAAAAAGTTTAATATAGATAGCATGAGAAGAATGTAAAATAAACCAGGGCAGCCAATGGGTGGTTCAACCAGATGTTGGACTGCAACTCCCAACATTCCTTTTCAATGGATATGCTGATCAGAAACGATGGAAGTTGCAGTTCAACATAAGCATCAAAGAAAATACTGACATTGGGCTGCAACTTTCACATCTCATTTAGGTTACCAAGATTTCAGAACATTTAGAAACACACTAGAGTATATCCTGTTCTGGCAACAAATATTCAGAAATTAAGACCATATTTGATGTCAAATATATACCGTAAGCAGCTTATTGCTATTTTTGCACAATTTTAATCTTCTGATGCATTTCAAGATCACGAGAAAATTTAAAAGTAGATTTTTCGGGATTTTACCAACCATGGTTGGCAGCTTTCTGATAAGTTATGTCATTGTAAATGGACTTATGGTCACGTAAAGCTGGATTTTGCTGCTGTACAATGTTTGTATTCTCGGGGGGTGGGTGGGTGTATAGCTATGACAACAAGAGAATTGCACCCGGAGAAATGTTGCACAAGTGCCTGTTTCACAGTAGTTGTAATGCACATCATACCATGTTGCACAATAAGACCTCCCACTGTGCAATGAAACATCTTACTCCACTGTGTATTCATTAGTAAGATTATGTATCATGTCGATGACAGCTTTCATATAATCAAAGAGGTAAAAGAGACCTTAAGGGCCATCTAGTCCAATCGCATTGTGCTATAGAGGAATAAACAATCAAAGGACTCCTGCCAGATGGTTATACACAAACAGAAAGAGGCTCTACCACACTCCCAGCAGGATATTCCCCATTGAACAGCAATTAGCATCATGACATTTCCCTGCAATTTTAATCCATTTCTCTCAGTCCTAGTCTCTAGAGCAGAAGATAACAAATGTGTCCCCTATTCAATATGACACCCTTTCAAACACTGAAACATGGCTATCATGTCATCTTCTCTCAACACATTCCAATTTCTCTTGATTTGGGGTTCCCAGAAATGGACACAGGACTACTGGTATTCCAGTTGATTTCTGACCAAAGAATAGAGTTAAACTATTACCTCCCTTGATCTAGACCAGCGTTTCTCAACCTGGAAGGCGTCACCAGGGGGTGTCAATGGGGTCACCAATAAAGTAAAGGTTTTCCCCAGACATTAAGTCCAATAGTGTCCAACTCTGGAGCTTGGTGCTCATTTCTAGAAGAGCCAGTGTTGTCTGTAGACACCTCCAAGGTCATGTGGCCAGCATGACTGCATGGAGTGCCGTTACCTTCCCGCAGAAGCAGTACCTATTGCTCTACTCACATGTGCATGTTTTCGAATAGTTAGGTTGGCAGAAGCTGGGGTTGACAGCAGAAGTTCATGCCGCTCCCCAGATTCGAACCTGTGTCCTTTCGGTCAACAAGTTTAGCAGCTCAGCGGTTTAACCCACTGCGCTACTGAGGGCTCCACCAGGGGTCACCAAAGACCATCAGAAAACATAATATTTTCTGTTGGACATGGGGGTTCTGTGTGGAAAGTTTGGTCCAATTCTATTGTTGGTGGGGTTCAGAATGCTCTTTGATCGTAGGTGAACTATAACTCCTAGCAACTACAATTTCCAAAATTCAAGATCTATTTCCCACAAAACTCCACCAGTATTCACATTTGGACATATTGAGCATTTGTGTCAAATTTGGTCCAGATCTATCCTTGCTTGAGTCCACAGTGATCTCTGGATGTAGGTGAACTACAACTCCAAAACTCAAGGTTAATGCCCACCAAAGCCTTCGAGTATTTTCTGTTCGTCATGGGAGTTCTGTGTGCCAGGATGGGTTCAATTCCATCGTGGGTGGAGTTCAAAATGTTCTTTCATTGTAAGCGAATTATAAATTCCAGTAACTGCAACTCCCAAGTGACAATATCAATTCCCCTGCAACCCCACCAGATTCAATTGTGGGCATATCAGGT